>NC_022009.1:78363442-78388558 GCF_000317375.1 Microtus ochrogaster
GCCACCACCGCCCCATACTTTAGTTTTATAATTGTGAAATTACCCCTTTGTTAATAGATTCAAAGCAACTAAACTTTCATGTTTATTAAAAATAACACCATCTGGAAGGTAAAATGCTTGTCATGCGGGCATGAGAACCTGAATTCTGTTCTCTAGATCCCATGAAAAAAGGATGAAAATATTAGCATTGGCCTGTGATCCTGCTCTTGGGGAGGCAGAGACAGGAACATACCTGGAGCAGAATTAATACGCTTCTGGTTCAGGAAGCGGTACCAACTCTTTAAACTAAGATGGAGGCAGGTTAAGTAAAATGTACACACACATACACACACCCACACACAAGCACGCACATACACACACTGAAAGCACCAAAGAAAACTTATGAGGAAAATTAAGCTTTAAAGTGTGACTTAAGAAAAAAGGAAGAGAATACTCTGCATGCAGTGTTTATTCAGCCAAGATGCTTCCAATTATTTTAAAATCCAAGCCTCCTTTTGTTTTGTGAAACTGTTACATAACTCAAAAGTGCTATTAGAATTCAGCGCAAGTGGTGTGTCACTTCAGTGAGCTGGTGTGCTTGGCTCCAAACGTTATAAGGATGCTGGCAATGGCGATATCTAAGTCACTACTCCAATCAAGAGCGAAGAGGGTAATTTAAAATGCCACTAAAAACCAAACTGGCAGACGTGTTTTTAAGGGTGTGCTTTTTAAATATTTTAAACTATTTCTCCCCCCCCCCCTTTGTTTCCCTCTCTTTTTCCTGCTCAATAGGGGTTTGGAGAAGCAGCCTGGAAGGGAAGAAGAGGGCTCCTTCCAGGCCTGTGGAATCCCCAGAGCACTGTTAAGCAAGGGGAGGGCTTCCTGCCCACGCAGCCATCTGTAACATTCTATGAACAGCAGGATCCCAGGACTGCCACAGCCCCTAAACCTGGGTAAGGGCTGTGTTTGTAAAGAAAACCCTTGGAGTCGCCCCCTCCTGCCGCTCGCCCTCCCTCTTTTTCCTTTTATCTACCGGCAGGTGAACAGCACGGTTCTCCACAGCTGAAGTAAATAACCTATCAGTCTCTGCTTGTCAGAAGATACTGCCGAGGGAAACTGGCCTGACCGGTACCAAAATACCCGGCCTGCCTTTTGGAATGTGCTGGTAGCAAGCTGGGAATGTCATCATGCCTGCGAATGTCATACGGTGGAGCACATTCTGGGATCCGTGGACGTGTGTCTGACGGGCTCCTCCGTTCCTGCTTTCTAGGCTTGAGTCAATTAGAGCTGGCTGTCTGGAAAGTAGTGTCACTTAAAATGTATTTTATGCGAGTTAATTTTTTGTGTCTATAATTTGGGGCTCCCATGTCTGTTATTTCCTCCAGTCCTTGGCTCACACAGCCCACAGCCTATGGAAAGTAGTGAAGAGTGACCATGGAAAAAATAACAAGGGCGTTTTTCCTTCCAACATCTGGAGAAAATACACTTAAGGAAATGTTAACAAATAGGTACAGGGATCGATAACGTTAAAAGACATAGATACTTCCTTATAGGCAGAAAAAGCAGCCAGGGTACATGAGATTGTTTAAGTCAGTTTTTACACAAAGAATGCAACGCAGTTTAACACCAAAAAACAATCTTCTTTATGAAGGCTGTGTTCACTTCCTTTCCTGGGGTCAGCCCAACGAGGAATGTCAAATCCCCAAAGCACATAGGTGCAGAAACGTTTTTCTCAGAGAAGGAAGACATCATAGGATTCCAATTTTAAAAAATTCCCTTCTCTACTTTTCAGTAAGCTTTGCAGTTGTATCCAACTCCTGGCAGCAGGCTAGTGGAGCAAATGAATTCTGTATTAATGTAGAGTATGAGACATTAAAAAAGAGAGGAACACAAGAAACATTCCGGCACATGGACAAACATTAGAATGAGCAACACAACCACAATATTTTTAATAATTAAAAATACAAAGATAAAATTGCTGTGCTCTTGTGTATTAAAATAAAGACAAAACACACCTTAAGGAAAACTAAACCTTAAGTATCTACCGCCAAATTAATTCACTAGTGGCAATATTTCAGTATAACTTTTCCACTTCAATTTAAGCACATTTTATAATCTAAAAGGAAGCATTAGTAAATATTCCCATATGGTCTAAATTTGAGATGTTTCTTTGGCTCTGAATCAATGTTAAGCTATCAGTATAAACTATAAGGCAACAGAAGTTAAAAATACAAAGACTCAAAAGGCATTGAATTTCCTTAGAGCTACCCAATGTTCAGAGAAGACAAAAAAATCCAAATTAATATGTAAAAGCAAAATTAAACCATTAAGAAATACTTTAGTAAGCACATTGAAAGCTGCAAAGCAAGAACTATAGAACATTTTTTAAAGTTTTGGAAATGAAGATACTTTCCTAGTAGCTGTGATTGTGCTCTGTTGTGCAGACGTGCTGAGGGAGGGCGAGAAGACACGTCTTCACATACATCTTCCAGTCGTGCATTGGTAAAAACCAAGAGAGAGTTTTTGTGCTATCTCTCTTTAGCTTTTCAAGATGATGCACAACTTTTCTCTATATGGATCTTTACTTAACAAAAAATGAACAACAACAACAATAATAATAACAACAACAATAATAGTTTCTCTCTTTGGACTTTTATTTGGCAAAAATAGATAATAATAATAAATAAATAATAATAACTTTCTCCATTTGGACCTGTTCTCAACTAAAACAGATATAATAAAAATAGTTGTCTACATAACTTTAGTATAGTGACTAGAAACAAGAGGCACAGGTCACCTCTGTGTTATATATTTTTAAAAACTAGTAAAGAGCACAAAAGACAATATTTCCAGAAAGTATGAAAGGAAGGAAGGACAAACTCAGCAAAAATTTTCATCTGACAATTTGGGAAGCTGTAGATGACACAGTCACTGTTTTCTATAAAACTGCTTCAAATTCATATAATCATCTAAAATACCAACATATTGTATTTAAATTTTACACCCAAGCTTTGTAATTTACTTATTGGATGAAAGAGAAAATGACTTACAATACCACAAGTAAAAGTTATAATAAAAAATAATTCATCTGCATCAATGTCTTCCTTCTGGCACCTTCCAAAAATGGTTTCTATTTGCCTCATACCTTTCACATAACTATATTGCAATAGTCTAGTTTTGTTATGAGAGAAGAGATGAAGCCTTCAGATTCTGACTAGTTAAGTACCTCTGACATTTTTCAAGTTAAAATAACTCCTCTAGTTCCAGGGTCCTGAGAGGCCAACTCCAAAATATTAAGGAAAACACTTCTGTGAAAGGTTGAACAAAATGAAACAGTGGGGGCTGATGAGGAGGCTTGGTATTTAAAGGTCCTTGCTGATAAGGATGAAGACCAGAGTTCAGTCCCACATAGTACAGGGAGAGAAACAGCTTGCTTAGATTATCCCTTATCTTCAGGATACACACTGTGACAAGCACCTGTACCCTCCACACACACACACAATACACACACACACATACACAAAAGAAATAAGCATTTAAAATGAAAGGGAGAAATTCAGAAGTATGAAATATTCAGCTTGAAGATAAATATCAAACCTCCAAACTACAGATTATTTATCAGCAAATGATTTTTAAGTTATCAATTAAAATATAGGCATAAAGAGATAGTTGCAATTAACCTGTAGTCTTGCTCAGTGCTAGATAGATTTACAATTGCCTTTATTGAATTCTAAGCTTTGATCAGAGACATAACCATTAGATAAGTTAGTAAAAAAATAATGAACATGAGAGACATGAATATGGTGAAATGTGCATTGTATAATAGACAGCTCTTAAAATTAAACCCAGCATATTGCACATGAATTTTTTAAGTCGTGTATAATCTGATTTTCTAGTCCTAAACTGGAATGTCTAAGCACACTACTAAAACTTACGGTGAAGCTTTGCATGTCTTATTTTTGTTGGAGTTTGCGAATGGTAGCATGCTCTAAATGAACTGAGCAGACTTTTGTTCTTAACTTTCCTAATGATGTCAAGCATGTTTTACTTGATACAGCTATTACTCCTGTTCCTAATTATATATTTTATGACTAATTATAGAAATTCAAATACACAAGAAGAGATATGTAGAAAATGACTTGGTGCAGATTCAAAAGAACACATGTTCTTTCAGCAAGGAACATATAGTTACACACTACAAAAGAAGGTCCAGGTGTTGCAATGCCTACACCCAGGAGGCCCACTTCCTGCTAGCAGCCTTCTTCATATGGTTCCTGGGTTTATAGCATTCAAAGCACTAGGTGCAGAAACTTAGCTCCTTGAAGAGATTTTCCCTCTGGAAGTTCACCAGGTAAATCAGAGGGAGTCTCTAGAGATCTCAGTGTAGCAGACAGTGGAGAGAGCTGGGGTCCTGCCAGAAGATCTCAGTCAAGATAAGACCTGACTGGCTGTGGACCTGTTCTTAGGTAGTGAGCAGCAGAAAGTGCTGCATGGGAGGAAGGAAAGAGCTGCCTGGGAGGTTGTAGTGAGTTTTCTTATCGGACTTTCTTGAGGGGCCAACAGCTCCCAATAATGACACAGAAAATTATTACTAATTATAAAAACATGGCCTTTAGCTTAGGCTTGTTCCCAACTAGCTCACATAATTTAAATGAACCTGTTCTGTTAATCTACAATCTGTCATGTAGCTTTCTACCTCTTCTCCGTTCTGTACATGCAACTTACTCTGTCTCTCTGGTGTCTCCCTATGTGCCTAGATTCATCCCGAGTTCCTCTCTCGGCCTTGAAGTTCCACCTAACCTCTCCTACCTAGCTATTTTCAGCTCTTTACTAAACCAATCAAGTGTCTTAAGGAGGTGAGGCAAAACATAGACCCGCCTTTACACCTTTAAACAAATATTCCACAACTGGAGGTACAGATAGTGTTTATCAGCCGCTGTTATTGAGATCAGTAAAAGCAGTCTCTTAAGTTTGCAAAAGGCAAAGAGCACAAATGTCCATTTTCTTTTCTTCTTATACCAAATAATTGTTTGTATGCTAGAAAACTGATTGATAAATCAATTTACAGAAGATCAAAGCAATCAAACATCAATGCTTATTACAACTTTAACTGTAAATAACTAAAAGAAAACAAAAAAGACTTTGGTCCTGCTTTTGCCCCAAGATCCACATCTTTGGTTCCCTGGTTTTTAGGAGGAGTGCTCCACTGATGTCTAATCTTCCTGATCTTCATCAGTTTGCAGGATCCTTTCTGTAGGCACCAGGAGGGAAGGAAGATCTCTTAGGATACAGTGAGTTCTCCGCCCTTCAGACCAGATCACTTCACACACTAAGCGTTGTCTTCCTGGTCAGCAGGGACATTGAGAGGCAGAATAGATGTCATTGGGAGCAAATCACAACTTTTCCCACAATGTATGATGCATATACAGGAAGAAAAAGGTTTTTCTGTATTAGAAACGGGGAGACAAAATTTAGAGAGCAAAAAGTTATAACAATCTATAGTGGGAGGTATACATATATCTAAAATATGGCATTCACACTTTTTTGTTTTGCTTTGCTGTTGCACTGACAACATTTTCTATGTTTAGGCACTGCAATACAAGCTGGTTACACAGACATGCTATGGTTTACATCTTTGATTTCATGCCCTGCAATTTTAGAATGCACAACTTGCTCTCCCGCATATGTCCGGCTTTGTCCTGTGGAGATAAGGGAGGCAGCAGGTGCCTCAGTTGTTTGTGATAGATTTATGGCTAGAGTTGTGATATGGTATCGGCAAGGGACGTTGTAATCTATTATGAGAGGGTGACTTTCATGTTTATTTATGGAAGCCATGGGGATTACAAAATCTGAGAGCCATGGTGTAGATTTCTAGACGTGGATTTAGTAGTGACTTCTTGACGCCCCTTCTCACTGTTTCTCTACACAGTAGCATGGTCTCACTGGTCTCCACATCCTATATTATTTCTTCTTTTTCTGCTGAGAAAATGAGGTCATATGGCTAGAGGGCTTGAAAGGGAACTAAAGCTGCCTGTGCCTCTAAAGTTCCCAGCCTGGTCAGAGCTCACCAAGCAGACTCTCGGTAAACAGACACTGCCAAGGAGTCTACAGATGACTTCTCTGGGTGGATTTGTCCACCTGAAGGTCCTTTGAGCTTGAACTAAACTAACAAATAAATCGAGGTATAGCAATCGAATGCTCCTGTGTTACTCTCCACTCGGCTCTCATTGAAACGCAGACATGCTGCGCATCCGTTCTCAGCCGCTTCAGTTCATCTCCCGGTCTAATTTAGGCTGCATTCCGGAAATGAACAGCAGGTCCTAATACGAGTTTCGAAGCACAAATACATGTGTATACATGCCAACATGAATGTACAAGAGTCCCTGTGTTCTGCCCAGTCACAGCAATTACTACAAAAGCTCCAGTAACTTCGTTTTGGCAACCGAATGGTATATCTGCAAACCAAATGTTATTTTTAAGTGTGCTTTTCTGTTAGCTCGTTAGTTTTCTTCTTTTTTTCTGTCTAACAGATGTGTAGAATTAAATAGGCCTGGAGTCATTCATATTTTATGAATATGAAAAATGCCTTCCTTCTTTTGAATAAAACCTACCATTATCTACTTAATTGATGTAAGTAAAATTTTTCCCTGAATTAACTTTGCTGTTCTAGTCCTACCTATTGCCCCTGTGCTTTTGGAATCCTAAACACACGCACATAAACATGCCATGTTGTATTCTTTCCCAGTCGTCTATTAAGATCATCTCATTTCCTTTTCAAGGAGGGGTAAGTGGCACACAAGGCCAGGGCCCCCAACACTGTAAATAATACATGTCCTATGTCATCACACAAGAGTCACTGTGAAAAAACAGGAAGAGACTTTGAACATTATCTGGCTTAATTCCTTCACTTTATAGGCAAGGAAACTGGCCTGGAAAGAGGGAAGTCCCTGTCGCAAGGTCACACGTATAACTAGTGGGGGAGCATGTTTATTTACATTAGCAGGATTCCACCTTCACTGCTCCCCAAACAGCCGGTGGTCCTGCAGTGGAGGGGCGGGGGGAGTTTGACTCTGTTTCCACATAGACAATTAAATAGCAAATGTATTTGTTCAATACATTCAGACCACATTTATGGGCAACAACAAAAAAGTATTAAGCTGCCCTATATGCATGGCAGAAAACTGAGTATCCAGAGATCTCTGCTGAAAGACCTTACACTGGAGTGAAGTGAGCTGGACTCTCACAATGCTCAGAACTGGTTATCCCTGGATGAGCAAAGAGGATTCTGAATGTGTGAACATTGCCCCATCAGGACAACTTTTGTTGCATATACTGGGGGAAAACAAAAGGCTTATGCTAATATTTTCAATGTCTCCATAGCTGCCACCTTCTGAGAGTCATTCATGTAATCACAAAAAGCACCCTGGAAGCAGAAAGAATGGCGCCACGCTAGGGCACTCATTTCTACAATTCACTGGCTCTTGAATTACAGTTTTCTCAAAATGTCACACTTTAAAAATATAACTTCAAAAATATTCTCAGCCTTGATTACTTATTTACTTATTTAGTGTGCATGCGTGTGTGAACTCACACATGCGAGTGTGTGTGTGTGTGTGTGTGTGTGCATATGTGTGCGTGCGTGTTCAGAAGTCAGAGAGCAATTTATGGAAATAGGCTCTCTTTCTACCATGTGTGTTCAAGGGATGAAACTCAAGTATCAGCCTTGGAGGCAAGTTCCCTTACTCACTGATCTATCTACCCAACTCCCCAGAAATATTCTTTTACATTTTGGAATAGAAATCAAACGACTGGAAGGCTTTCCCACAAGTAGAGAGTTTCCAGGAGTTAAAAGTGCCATTTATTATAATTATAATATATTAATCTATATTAATGCTAGTGCTCCTTCCTTTAGAATTAAAGATGCTACTCCAGAAATTTTTCCCTTCATTTTTCTGTAGGACTTAATTTGATCATTGAAACATTTTTGGAGATATAAAGATGTGGATGGCATGACTGAATATTTAGAATACAAGAGAAATTCTTAGAAGGCTGTCTTAGACACTTAGGCACATGCAGTTGAAATGAGCATCCAGTCTTCCAGCTACCCTCAAGTTAGAAGGAACCAAAATCCTAGGACAAAGACCGATAGGAAGCTATGTGTAGCACACATGCCTGTATTCACAGTACTTGAGCTGTGGGTTACTTGCCAGCCTGGACAACACAGCAGGACTTGGTCTCTTTAGAAAAGTAATACAGGGCCATTGACAGGGCTCAGCTGGTAATGGCACTTGTCACCAAGTCTGATGGCCTGAGTTTGATCCTCAGACAGAAGAGGGACCAACTCCTATAAGTTTTTCTCTTACCTCCACGCAAATGCCATCGATAAAAACACACACATACACATGCATGCACATGCAATAATGGTCAAATAAAATAAGTTAAAATGTGATAGAAAATATATTAAATTTCAAATATAAAATTGCCTTATTTATGATGAGATAAACATCTTAGAAAAAAGTGTAGACTTTCATTTGTAACTTCAAATGGGATGTGTGTTGATGAAGAGACGTGACCGTGGTGGGAAAGAAACCTGATTTGAAACACTAGCTGCATCTTGGAGGTTCCTTAGCACTCAGTAACTTTGGCAGCTACGGAGATGAAATAGAGGCTCATATTTATTCTTAGATCCAAATGCATTTTAATAAGAACTCCTTCATTTGTGATTCTAAGAAACAATCTAGAAAAAATGCAGAGCCACCTGTGTCTCCTGGTGTCCACAGAGATACATTTTTAGGAGGAGAAACTTGAATTCTTTCTAAGGTTCTTCTCTGGCAAACCGTGTGGCCAGTTGTTAACAATCTGGGACAATTATCAAAAATTAACAAGTACAGTATAAAAAGGTAAAGTAGTAAAGAGAACCATTTGCAATTTACTTAAATGTCTACTTTAGGTTTAAATAAACAAAATCCTCCGGCCTTATTGAAGAAAGTGAGGCAGTCTGAGGGAGGAGTTGGCTTCCATTCCACTTCCCAGTCTCGCACCAAGATAAAGTGGTGAGAGATCTATTCTGCCCACTCTATCTTTTCGGGTCTGCTAGATTTTCTCTAGGAATCAAGGACAGTTCCTCTCCTCGTTTCAGGGACTGTCCCTCCACCTCCTAAAAACGGCGGAATCTGCCTGGGGTTAGGAACGTTCTCAAATACTTCCCAAGCAGAATCATGGAAATTAAAGCAGCGGAAGCCCTCACTGGATCATCCGATTCATCTACTTCCCATTAGAGAGTTTTCCATATGGAAACTTTTCAGATGTTGGACGTCTCCTTTCTTTTCTCCAGGCCCCGAAGTCAGATTGTGACCATCCACCCCAACGCATGGCAAGGAATAAGGCCTGCATTCAATAATTTCATAGACAGAAAAGCGCCTTTCCCAAAGGTGTTATCATGTTACAACAGTTTTTGGATGGAAATAGGTGACACCTCATCAGAGCCATTACGTGAGCATGCGGAGTGCTGCATGGTCCTCGCAGCGCCGTGGGATGCACGGTCTCCTCCACAAAGAGCAGTGTTTGGTGGCTGTGTGCTGAGTACAGGGGAGACTTCTTGGAGCCCAGCACACTCACATCCCACTCCCTCCTTCTCTCTCTCTGCACGTGTGTACACTTCTTTCTCTCATGTCTGTCCTTCCTTCCTTTCTTTTATTTTTAATTGCCAAAGTTTCTGTAGAAGCTCCTGTTCTGGCCTTCTGTCTGAAGTCTCCTGAAAGAAGAGGGTGTGGTTCAGTGATACCTAGAGCTTCAGGAAATCATCAGCCAGCAAAAGACACGCTCTCATAATTCATTCATAAACCTCTCTTTTATAGATGTCCATTAGCTTCACACGGCGCTGCACCTACTGGCAGCTTCTTCTCCACTAAAGAGAGCCCCATCCTTCGGGGAGCCTCGCACCAGCGGTCATAATGGTCATGTTAAGGTCACAACAAACTGCTGATTTTATCTTCAGCTCTCTTTTTAAAAGTAGATGAAGCTGGAGCCTGGCTTCTTTCCCTTTTAGCTGTATAAACTTACGTAAAGTTATGCAGCTGATTCCCAACTTACTCATTTATGCAATAATTTTATAAGGCAAAATTAATGTTAAAACTTTGGCTTTTGTTTAATGAAAAAAAGTAAATTTCCTATCTTTAAAATGGTAATTAGTGCAGAAACCTTGGTAAAATCCAAAAATTGTTTTCTTTCTTCTTTTTTATTTTAACCTTGTCTCACTTTAAGAAAAAACCCCAAATTTTATGCATGTATGTGTATATATAATTTCTGGTAATAATAGTTTATTTTGAGTATACAGTTTCTTGGCATTTTTTTAAAGGAAAAAGGAAAAGAGAGCTATTAAATCAATGTACAGTTGGCAAAGTCAAGGAAAATGACTTTAGATACTGAACTTGGTAACTCCTATAACACTAATGCAGTCTCCATCGATAAACTAAACAGCGGGTTCAGAGATCTGAGGAACTGTCTTCCACGCCACACTGGGGACTGAAGTTGTTTCTCTTCTCTGCCACTGTCTGTAAGCAACCCTGACTGACAAATGCAAGAGCATTAAGAAGCATGGTTTGGGAGTATTATTATTTTGAATCTGTTTCATTCAAAAACTTCTGTTTCTTATTTTTCTTTGGAAATCATTACTGATTCCTTTTTCAATGATACCTCTTGCAACCCTCCTCCTTAAAGTCTGCCTACCACCAATTCTCCCACTTAGTTTATACTTACTGTTTATTTCTCTCATCAAATGTATCATCCATGAGGATAGAGCCTTATTTGGACCAGTTGCCGGGGTTGAGTGTGCGAGTAAAACATGAGGCACAGAAGGAACATGAAGATGTGTTGTAAGTGTTACAGTTAAAGTGAGAAGACCTGAATTTCAGAGGAATAAATCATAAGCTTGGATTCAAAATAAACCAGGAATCGGGCGCTTTTGAAGAAGGAGCACATAGTTTTGTCTGTACCTTGTTTACCATTAACATACAATTTCATTTTTCTAAGGACTCAGTTACCATTTATTCATGGCTAAAATTTGAAACTCAGGTTCTAGGAAAAACTGACAAGCCATTGCCATCCAAATCTCAACCGTTACTGCCCAAACCTTTAGTGGTAACTAATACATCATGGCCACTTAGAATGCAATATGAGTATGGAGTAACCCAGAAGAAATCCATGGGAGAGTAAGCATCCTTAGTGTGTGTGATAAGGGATTGTGTCCTGAACCACAAATGAAAGTCTCTTTTAAAATACATACCTCTCCTTCAGTTACTGTGAGTCAATATGTAGCCTGCTTAACTGATTCAGTGAGCCATGTTCCCCTTGTGTCCTCTATCCTGAGAAGTGTTAAAGATTAGCTATCCAACTGAAATATATCTTTGTATATCTAGAAAATGTAACTAACATAACTAGAAGTTTGACTGTTATAAATGACTATTAATTTGTAATTTTTAATTATGCATTACATTTTTTAAATGAACTACACAAACACAATACCTTAAACAAGAGCAGAAATATATACAGTGTAAAAATATCAACGTTAAATCTTCAACGAGCTACAGAATATGGCATTTAAAATGTTTTAAGAACTTAGACTTCTCTAGTCAGTGAGACATGTCTGTATTTGGTAGCACCAATTATTTAAGAGAGGTTGATGGTCATTGAAGAAACTAAGGAATTTGTCTTTAATATGACAATGCTAGACATTTGGGCAAGAAATTGCTCTTGCCTGAATGGCTTGATGGTATGCTGCATGAACTGGACATGCAGGACCCACAGAAAAGTGACTGCTAAACTTTCCAAAAGATGGATGGTCCTTCGGAGTTCCTGCCTCATGAAAGAGTCTGCCAGACATTCTCCAGGACATAGAAGAAAGTGGCTGACAAACTGCCAATATAGGCTAAACAGTCTTTCAAATTTCTTGCTTCATGGAAAAGTCTGCTAGATACTATGAGCCTATATGCTCAAGATGAATATCCAAATGCTACAGAATAACTTTGGGTCACTGTCCAGGCACCTAAATGTTTCTATAATTATAGAGTTTTGGAAGTTGCTTACAATGCACTTTCTGTTTACTTAGATAATATTACATCCTTCTGGGGTCTTTGCTGGAGTTTAAGATAGATAGTAATAGTTATAGTTTCCTTAGTTAAAATAATAGATAAATTATATATAAAACATTAGACTCACAAAAAAATATTGCATCTGTAATTCCTGTTTGATACCTGTTTTGTATATGCAATTTTACTATGTTAAAGTTAAAGCCTTCCCTTTTATTTAGACAGAAAAGGAGAAATGATATGATACATCCTTCTGTATATCTGCTGCTTTTATTTGATTAATGAATAAAGCTACTTTGGCTTATGGCAGCGAAGAATATAGCCAGGCTGGAAGAAATATAGAGAGGGGAGGAGTCAAGGAGATGCCATGTAGCTGCCAAAGGAAAAAGATGCTGCTGGAACCTTACCTGTAGACTACAGCCTTGTGGTGATACACAGATTAATAGAAATGGGTTACTTTAAGATGCAAGAGCTAGCTAGGAATATGCCGGAGCCATTGGCCAAGCAGTGTTATAATTAATATAGTTTCCGTGTGATTATTCGGGACTGTGCAGCAGGGAAACAAATGAGCAGTCTCCATCTACAGTGAGTCTTTGCACACACTCCTATCTGCTGTTAGAGGAAGCCTCTTTGATGATGACTGGACTATGATCTGTATGTATAGCAAATATCATTAGAAATCATTTCATTGATCTTATTTGTTTGCTTGTTTATTCATTTCCTTGTTTGTTTGCCTACTGTGTTTGGTTCTGAAGAGGCGAGCATGGGGCCTGCAACAGGTCCTCTGCGCATATGTAATAGCTGTTAGCCTTGTGTTTTTGTGGGACTGGTGACGGTGGGTGCAGGAGACTGATTCTTTTGCCTGATCTTAGGACTCTTTTCCTTTTCTTGTGTTGTTTCGTCCCGCATCCATATGAGGACTTTTGTTCTGTCTCATTTTATCTTGTTTTGCTGTGTGTGTTTGGTTGCTTTCTCTTAGAGAACCTGCTCATTTTTGAAGGGATCTGGGAAAGAGGAGAGGTGGGGGAGGGAGCTTGGAGGGGTGAAGGGAGGAGAAACTCTTGTTGGGATGTATTGTATGAGAGAAGAATCTATTTTCAATTTTAAAACTTAAATTAAAAAAATTTTGTAGCTTTCACTCAGTATAGGCGAGTAACCAAATAAGACAAAGCACATGTGTTCCAGACCTAATTTCTAAATGAAGTTAGAAAAAAAGTGGATTTCTCTAAAAATTCCCCAGTTTGAAAACTGTGACAGAGGCCTAAAACTGTTGCCTTGGAATACATTCTGAAAATGCAGAAGACACACCCAGAGGACAGATGTGACTGGCAGGCCATGCACACCTCCTAGTCTAGCTTCCAGTTTCAAAGCGGGAAATGCACAGTCTAAGGCTCCTTCACTTTGTTTGTAATCCTTAGAAAACTGTGTAGGAAATCCATTCATTCCTAAGTATATTTATAATATAGACACATTTATTTTCCATTGAGAGTTACCCGGTATTGTCTTAATTATTTTGATGGCACTTGCTAGGACATTAGAGAGTGCCTCCTGCCTATCCTTCTCTTGAGTTTCCAGTAGTAGTGCAAGGAAAAAATACACTAGATATTATGTAGAAAACACTGATGCTTCATCTGAACTGTCTACCTCCAGTTGTCCACGCAAGCTTGAAGAAAGGTTTATTCATTACTTGGCTCTCAACACTCCTACTCTAAGGGTGAACATCGTGGTCTCTGTTATTTATATCTTTGTCAGGTTGTGTGCATGAAAAAAATTGAAAATAATGAATTTCTTCTGATGTAGCGGCAGCATGACTTTCCACAACAGTTGGGCTACCCACTGAATGCTCTTTCTAATAAAGTGGGCTATTGCCATGAAAAGTCCTTCTTTGAGTATCACTCAACTTGCATAAGGATGAGTTTACCCAATGCTTCAGCGGTTGTATTCTTTTAAAGTATTCAACTATATGTGACATGAGATATATACTTTGAAAGCATTTTTGGAAGTAGAACTACAATTGCCTTCTCCATTTGTCCATATCACCATTGGAAAAAAAGAATCCAGAACTATCTAACTCAAGTAATCATTTCTGAGGACTGGTTGTGTGCAAAGTCGTGTAAGAGACTGTAACACCTAAAAGAAAAGCCCGTGTGTCTCAAAAAGGCTTCACTTAAAAATATGAGAATAGCAGAGTGCTCATCTATAACTGTCTTAGTGGAGGCCCTGTCTACAGGAGGCTGTTAAATGAAGTCTCTGAAGATACGCACTTGGTGATAGAGCAACAGAAAGTCCACGTGGAGAAAACGGGAGCCGCTGATCCTGAGGCTACCAGGTGCATTCCAGCATCCAAGTGTGGAGAAACAGATCAGGGAGCTCAGGCCTCCAGAGACTCACTAAAAAGCATCAGGAAATTCCCTAGTGCAGAGTTCTTCTACACTACTGTGTAGAGTTCGCATTTATCCTATGGGTGGGATAAACAGGTAATAGTAAGGATGCCAACAAATTAAGACGTGTGTGTGACCGGTTCCTCTGATGGTGCAATAATCGCTGGTCAGTGGTGCTCAGGGAAGTCAGATGTGGTTGCAAGTCATCTAAAACTTTCATCCGTCTTCAGAGCCATCAGGGCGGCAACAATGGGCGTGAATGGGACAAGACAAATTGTGCAGCGGGTTTAATCAATAGCACTCGAAATTCTGGTTGAGCGAGTCTGCCACTGTTTTCCTCGTGGGGAACTCGTGTTACCTATTTCTCCCCAAGTCTTATTTTTCTAGGAGTCCATGACACCATCATTCTTTCCAGCCTCTGCCATCCTGACAGGTGTGGGAATACCAGTCGCCTCTCCGGTGTGGCCAGGTTTGCCTCCAGCTTCCTCCCAGTGGACACTGTGAACTGAGAAACATCCATCCTGGCTACCACAAGTGGGTTTAGCTTGCACATTCGCGCCAAAGGTTTTACCAGGATCTCTCATGACTTATTTGTATCCAGTCTGTCAATAAAATATGGAACATACTTTTTAATTTGTCCAAAATAATTTAGTTTCATTATATGAACCTGCCATTTTGTGTATTCTTTGCATTCTGCTAATAATGATGGCATCCTGCCCCTCAACATCTCTGGTCTTCTCTCATTTGCCACCCTACTTTGCCAATATGAGTGCCGATGGAGTTTGTCTATTTTTCTTTTCTTTTTCTTTCTTTCTTGTTTTTTTTTTTTTATATGACACATTTTTCCTTTGGCTTCTGATAACGTTATTGTCAGAGACTCCAGGTTTCCTGTGTTCTAATTACCCTCTAAATGATTCTATTTCCTTTAACAACTAATGCCCATATGTAAGGAGAAAGGGTCACGAGAGACTATGGAATTCCAGAAGATGACACACTGTGATATCATAAGATCAAAACTGTTAAGCCTACCTTTAATGCATTCATTTTGAATTTCTTAAGATATGAGAACAAAGTTAATGCACACAGACTTGTTAATGTTCATGGCACTTGTTCACTGATTATCTTTATCCCAGCTTATTTTAATGTACTGAAAACAAACTGTTAATGGCCTAAGATCCTTGGTGACTTAATCATGATGTAAACAGATAAAGTGATACATAGTCATTAAATTATACCCTGCCATTCTATTGTGATACAAAAATCTCTATCTCACATGAAAGAAAAAATGCATTGTAAAATTATATATAATTGTGAGTTTATTTTGAGACATATTTTATTTTGCATGACTATTTAACAATTTAATGACCTTTCTTCTATGTTTACCATTTTGTAATCTCTAGCAGCGGATATTAAAATTCAGAATACTCGTTATTTTTGAGAACATTTGTGCTGTTTTTGAAGTTTGCAAAAATGTTCAGAACAAGTTGTTAATCATATGAATCAAAATCTTAGTATTTCAAGGATATTTTCATGAAATATTATGAAACAAAACATAAGAAACCAAAAACTTTTCACCATATCCTCTGGGTTGGCAGCCCTTGCTTAATGAGCCTATACTTGGCCTCTCCTGTACCTGAGAGAAGCCAGGACTCTTTTTTCATAAATGGTGAATAAATCAAACAAATAAAGCCAGAGACTTCTGACTGCTTAATCAATGAACTGTTCTGACTTCCTAGTTCATGTGTTCAGTTCTAAGTTGTATCTATTTTTAAAATAACAAACGAACTTTTATTTTCCTTTTCCTACACTCTCTTTCTCCCCTTGTCTACATTCCAAGAACAAGGTAACACACAGAGATATCATCTTCACCTACTGACAACAGAAGATGGCACTGACTGGTCTATCACCCAGGTGACGACAGAGGACAGCTCTGGCTGGGCTGTCACCCATATCTGTGCTTTTCTAGTCTTCTTGGTGGCACACAAATCCTGATGGTTCCTTTTGATAAAGAGTATTGGTACAGTCAGTGCATATTTTCCCTCTTGACTTTGGCAAGTATCTTAATAAGAGGAAGTGACTCTTTCCAATATCCAGTATTTTATTTTTTAACTCAAGATTTGGGAAAAAAATACATCATAAAATGTGAAATTCAATATTACACCACCAACACATTTTGCACGCTAATTTGCCAGGAAGATAACTTGTCTTTTCTCATGTTTCCAGAATCCCCGGGATTATCAGAAATCCCACTCTTGCGCCTTGTATGCCTCATGTTGGACTCCCATCTGGCATTCCTGCCTAAACATATTCCCCAGAGACCCTGCTTAATTTGAATTGTACTGAATTCATCATCAGACTCTTTAATGAGCCTTGGGCATTGTCGACTTGTGTGGGGGCCTCTCCTAAATAGAGGCAGAGAGGGAATTTAAGCCCCTGCAGTGTGTTTCCCTGGCATTCTATCAGGCCCAAGCACCGTTTCACATTATGCGAGTGTCATAAATAACTTGGTGGGAAGGGTCAGTGTTTTCTTATCTTGAAGAGAGTCAAAGGGCAGTTTGCATTTGTCTAGGAAATGCACCTCACAGATGCTGGTCTTAAAAGCTCCTCTGGGAAAGGGTGGGGAGATGCTATTATCCTTACATAATGCTGAAAACCTGGCGGGAGGGGGGAAACCACAGCAGGAATCCTTCCTGTTCCTTTTCATCAAGGCCATGGCAAACAAGGACCAAGGAGGGGTGAAAACAGAGTAAGTATTGGTAATTTCATTTTCATATACTTTAATTTTTTTTTCAGTAGCAAGTGCTCTCTTTGGATGTCTTGGCACACTTCCTTCAGGACATTCTTCACTTGAGTATAAAATGAGATGTACGGAGGTTTACTTCAGGAGTGTTCTTGGATCAGCCTCTAGGGTACCTCCCAGATCAGAAGAGCAGGAGGCCATGGGTTTTTATTTGCTGTGATGAATTGGGACCTAACATAAAATTTTAACTTCAATCAAGTAAAAAAAAAATAAAATAAGATGATAGAATTTTGTAACTGTATTTTAAAGACCCCCTACATAGACTCCAGCTGCCTGGATCTGTTCCTAGAAGGAATCACAGACGAGGCCTCTGATAAGTCCCTACAGGATCTGTTCCTAGAAGGAATCACAGACGAGGCCTCTGATAAGTCCCTACTGAATTCTCAGTCTACCAACCATTCTCGGTTCATGACATTTCTTCTTCACCGTGTTCTCCTTCTTTAAACTAAATTTGTATCTATTCGTTTATATTTAAAATACAAGAGATCCAAGAACCAAGGGAAACTTTACTAATAAGAATCTGAAAACTTGAAAAAATATATGATAAAGTGACTGCATCTTAGTTCTGAGTTCAGTAAATAAATTAAAGATGTTTCTTTTCACTGGTCTTCTTCATTGAGATATACTTTTAAGTAAAATCATTGGGTTTACATGCAGTTTGATGTATTTTTTTCAACATCTTGCCAGGTACCAATTAACCCAAACAAGTCATACAAGTTTCCAGCACAGTAAGCAAACTTAAACACTCTACCAAATCTGTTTCAGGGGACATAACAAGGGCTGAATTTCCAAGGTGGAACCAAGTTTAATAGCCTTAGGACCTGAAAGCCACTGCCCCAGTGTCAGAAAGAGACTAAACAGACAGAAAAATAGGGTGGAAAGCTAGGTCAGGGCTGACCTTGCATGATCTGTTATTTTAGGAGAATTTGGATGCTTCTGCATATTCATTAGTGAAAATACTCAGAAGATTTTGGATGGGGTCTTATACAGAGAAGGACATAATGATTTAATTCTCCCTCATTTTCCATCTCCATCTGTCCATCCCCCCTCGTGTCCTAGGTCCCCAGTCCTAGGTTCTTCTACTAAGTGCTTCCCTGATTGCATCCCCAGCTGCACAGACTATTTTTCTTCTTGTGGCACTTCATATATCATTGACCCACCCATTGTTTACTTCTCCCTTCTGATCTACTTTCTCTAGTGGAGAGGGGGATGGGAAGACAGCCCGGTAAGAGGCAAGGAAGCTGGAAGTCCTTTCTCGGACATGTCTTGCTCCTCAACATTCACCTCAAGGGCTGCTTCTGAGGAGCCAAGCCTTCTCAGAGGTAATGGCAGCTGTCCATGCCATAAAAAGTCCCAAGAGCTCATCACAACAAAACTCTGCTATAAACAGATCAGCCGGAATTTCTCCGATTTACTAAATGTGGGTCGAACATTGAGTAGTCGATGCAAGTGTTTAAGGAAACCACTTCTGATCCAGAGCACTTGACTTGTTTAGCATCCTGCTGTAATGTCAGAAAAGAGGTAGTGTTGAATTATAGTCTAAAGGAATTACAAATACACAATTAATAAATTTGTATTGTCATGTTTTATCTCATGTTTATTCGAAATTTCTTTGTTGATTCCCCATCTCACATGTATTGATATTGTTAGAATAAGCATAAGTGCCTTCTTTCATTTGCAAAGTGTTCCTGATTGGATTGTCAGTTATACATACCAGAAATTATAGTGAAATCATGATCTTAAGCCTTTTTGTGATACTGCTGGCCATAACATTAAATTCTATAATCACTTTAACACTTCACAATCTGTAACTGGCTGCTGTAAATATAGTCACATAAAAGTAGACACATTATTAAATTCATAATCTCTAGCTTTCTTACTCCATGCACAATTGGTTGTGCTTATTTAATAGCTAATTACTAGGTCCAATGGATACTATTGGCATATTATGAAAATTTGGAGATAGTTCAAAGAATAAAATTAAGTTACCCAAAATATCCAAGTCTTTAAAGTTAGATTTTCCATTCTCTTCTCTTATGATATAATGTCTTTGTGTGGTGTGTGTATCTGCTGAGCATTGAATCTGTGGCCTGACATGTGCTAAGCAGGCAGTGGCCTACTACTGTCCCAGCCTAGGTATTGTCTTCTTAATAGTAGAACTCATTTTGTAAAAGTGACATAAACATTTCAAACGTACAAACAGAAAGAAGAAAAGAAATCATTAAGTTTCTAAATTGCATTGCTTGCTAAAACTTTTCATGTTTAAATTGTTTAATTATCCCAACAAACCTAACAAAGGCTGTCAAATTATGTATCACATCTGGTACTCTGCTAGGCAAAAGGCTTGCCAGAAGTCACATAGCTTCTTAAGGATGAACTGAGATTTGATGTGTCTGGCTGTATGTTTTACAGCAAACATTGAAAACTATTATCATAAATAAGGATGGAAATTAGTCTCAGGAACTAGCTGTCACATTGATCTTCTTTGATTATATTAAAAAATAAGTAAGTAAATGGCTATGAATGAAACATTGAAGATTAGGATTGCCACTATTTAATTTTTAAAATTGCCTCATATTGTTATTTCTTTGGAACCTATAGAACAGTTTAAACCTAGGAGTCATGAAGAAATAGGTCAATACAAGCACGCATTGTTTTGTTGATGGCAGGCCTCTATTAAAAAGGGACTTGGAGACATCTTTATTGCCCTACTGATCTCTTGCCTCTTCTATTCTTTGTGTGGTCCACTCAGGAAGGCAGCTTGATTTCTGTTGCAAACCTCATTTCTTTTTCTACGGCTGGAGCCCTTGAACCAGAGAATTTTTCTGAACTGATCTCAAAAGGTGCCATTAATTCCTGGTACCTGGCAATGATGTTGAGCTTCAAGGACAACAGGGACATGAAGGAACACTGCTGGTTCCTCTTCTCTGGAACAAAATTTTACATTTCATCAATGGATGAAAATTTCTTCTGAATATCACATACCTTTTTTGATGAGCCTAAGAGAAAGTATACAGCATATCTTTTCCCCGTTTACTTTCGGTTTCTATATCTGCCAATGAGAGAAGGGAGTTGACATCCTACAAGGGAGAATGAAAATAAACCGCCTTTAAAAGCCTCTGAAATCCACGACTCTTGTTCATTTGCTTTAGTACTATCCAGAAAGTTATGTGCACAGATGAATAGAAATTTAGTTTTTCTTTTAGCTGCTACATCAGCTTTGAGATCTGTATCTGCAATAATGACAACAGTATTACATTTCTCAGAGTTCACAGATGTCTAAGAAGGTGATACCTCGGGTGTCAGCCAATGCGAAAGTGTCCACTGCCACTTGCATTTCTCAATTGATTCTGCTAGGCACAATCAAAAGAATAAAACAACCATGATTATGATAATAATAACTCTTGTACACAGCACTTTTTCTGGAGGCCTTCCAGTGTTACTTGGAACTGACGTGAAGACAAGATAAGATGTGTTTGCATTTAAATTTATTTTAGTGGGAAAATCCTTCATGTTCTCTTTCTTATGTGTCTTTATTTTGAAAATAATATTTTGAGAAAACCAATTAAATGTTATTATTGAACTGAAATGAAGATGTCTATTGTTTTTTTTTTCCAGGAAGCATCCCAAATCTAGGCTTGCATGATGAATATGGATGTTCTTCTAGTGAAAAAGGCCATACTGCATAAACGTGAAGTATGTGTTTCATACTTTCATTGTTCTTGAAAATAGTAATGATGCCAGTGAACTTTAGGAGGATAAAGTTTATCAGGCCCTGGAGTCTGAGCAGATCTCATTGTTCGGATCCAAATATAAGCTTGTAACCAGAAGTACGTGGAAAATCAGCACATACTTGTTGTGGCTCAGTGGTAAGGAATGGGAGCCAATGTGAGGATCCCTGGCTCTAACAAGTGATTAAAGAATTCAGAACTTTGGCTCTGCTGCGGGGTAGCTGGGTGCTACATGGGTCTCTAGAAGGAAACTTGCACAGAGAGCATGATGGTTGTGAAGGAACCAAGAAAAGCACAGCTAGTGTGGCTGGGCGGAAAGGGGCAGAAGTAATGAAATCACTGTACATTCCACAGGATTCAAAAGAATTAGCTAGTAAAAACTGTTGTCTGCAGATCTTGGGCCTGCTTTTTATTTGTTTACTCTTTTCTTTTCCCCCCTGTGGTCAGCGACTGACCTACAACTAGGCTCAGTTTTGTGGATTCTGGCACTAGTGTCATCTGGCTTGGGAATTCCAATTAATTATTTCTGTTGCTATCTTAAAGCTATTCATTTATACTGGCTGCAGTTCAATTCTAGTGCCAGAATTTTGAGTGCCTAAAAATGTTGGAAAATTTTCTCTTTTTACACCATGACAGTATAAGCAAGTAGGTAGTACTGAAAGCAATCATGGGTTTCTGGCATTATTGGTCCTCCATTGGTACCAAGAAGAAAAAAAAGAATGATTTGGAAACCCATCTTACCTGGGTGAGTTATGACATTTTGGTGTTCGTATTTCTATATTTCATTTTAATTGTTTTTTTCTTTTTGGATAATGCAGCTATTTTACAAGGTGCTCACAAAAGCATTATTGATTGACAGTTGTCTGTACATCTGTGAGTCAAATGATAAACAGTGAGACTCCAGGGAGAGGTAGGACACTGGGATGCTTTAAGCCAGACTGGCCCTTATAGGCTCATAGATTTAAATTCTTTGTCAGTAGGAACTTAGGAGGTGTGGCCTTGTTGGGGAATGGGAGTCACTGGGAGTAGGCTCTTAGGTTTCAAAAGCCCACACCAGGCACAGCAGTATCTCTCTCTCTCTACCTGTCTGTCTGTCTGTCGTCTGTCTGTCTTGTAGTTGTCCTCTAACACGTTCCTGCCACACTATCAACGCTGCCTACCTATTGCTAAGCTCCCCACTATGGTAGTCATAAATTCACCCACTGAAGCAAGCACCCAGTTCAAGACTTTCCTATCTAAGTTGTGTTGCTCATGGTACCTTTTCACAGCAACAGAAAAGTAACTAAGACAGACACAGGTGTCTTCTGAAGCAGCAGAAATGTTGACTGACCACATCAACAGACTTGATAAGTAGTTAGGACCCCACAAAGAGTATAAAAAGATTGTAAGAGAAATGCAAACCTAATGGTACAAAGTCGGGCTCATCAATCATGGGAAATACTTCGGACTTGCCTCTTATCAAGAGTCTAGTGTAACCCTGTGCCAGTCTCACTAGGGTGAGAAACTAGACAACAGGGGAGAAAGTTAGAAGTGATTTCACTCTAATTGCTGGTATGTATAACTGATAGTCCAATCAGGAACACTTTGCAAATGAAAGTTTAGGCAGAATTATGCTTAAGCTATTGAGCAAACAGTATTGCAAATAATATGGTTTTCTGAGTGCTTATTTCATGACTGGGCAGCTGGAACGAACAAGCAACCCTTCCCCCAATATATCGGCTTGCGAATAATCAGTTCATCATACTTTAACTATTTTTTGGAGAATTTTGTCCATGAGTACTGTATTTACATTGCTTCCACTGCTTCCTCCTCTCAAATCCTCTACTCAAATTCCCCTCCCAACTCTTCTTTCACATTTGTGACTTCTTTAATTCTTATTGTAACACACAACTTAATGGCTCCATTTAGTGTTGCTTAAGTTAAGTGTACTTGTGTTTAGCTGATCACTTGGGATTGTATAATTGATTAGGAAATTCATCCCTGGAGAAAATGGATTCTTCATATCTCCTTAGCTGTCGGTCTTCTGAAGCTCTTCTGCCTCTGGGACCTTGTATTATTTCCTTCCTCCACCTAGCATCTCAAATGGTGATGTCATGAATCAGGCAACTATATTATTGAGTTTTTATATTTTAAATTATGATGACTGTTT
The DNA here is from genome assembly GCF_000317375.1 of Microtus ochrogaster. Lineage (NCBI taxonomy): Eukaryota > Metazoa > Chordata > Mammalia > Rodentia > Cricetidae > Microtus > Microtus ochrogaster. Next base: position 78,386,569 of record NC_022009.1, read on the forward strand.
ATTCATCAAAGGAACATAGACTTATGTTTGAATGAATCTTTTATTAAAAGGGATATTATCGTACCTTCACTTAGTGCCCTGAAGTTTCACATATTGAAGCAAACGATAGCATGTTTTTGTATGACAACTACACTGCTTACGAAGGAAGAATTGGTATACTATCATAGCAGATGGGAGAGAGGACTAAGCTGCAGTCTTTGCCACAACACATTCTCAAGCACATTGGCTTAAGAAAAATACATATGGAAGTCAAGGCTATTGCTAATTATTGCATGGAGCTAGAGTTTTATCGTAAGGAAACTATGATAAGAACTCTTTGGAAATTCTAAGTAATTTAGTTCTCTCCTCTGGAACAAGAAGGGATGCTTCCATAGATGAAACAGAACCAAGAAGCCAAACAGCCTTCAGATTTAGTGTGCCAGATCAAAACACAGAAAATAGGAGTGTACAAGGGGGTAGGGGGACTAAATAATAGGCTATGCTTTTTTTCATTTTGTCATAGCTTATGCATTGCCAATAACATTATTACTTCTTTTGGTTCATGAGATTAAATTTTATTAAAGTGTTAGCATAGGAAAATAATTTTAAGATACTAACATATTTTATAACACATTAATATATAAACTAGATAATATTGTGTATAAACTAATAATAATACTAAATAGCTATTCATATTATTAATTTGACCGGTGAGAATGTTCATATTATTGTCAACTCTCTGGAGTCCTTCAGTGAATATTAGTTAAAATGTTTACTCGCAAACTTGTGTAAGGAAAGTGCAATGCTCTTCTCACAGGGTGCACATCCAAACCACTCTTGCACTCATTCAGCATTCACTGAGCCTTTCTGGGGGCACAAATCACACTTCTAGGTATATTAGTACTGAACACAGCAAAGTCATTTACTTTATGAAGTTACTTCTTATATAAAGATATGAACAATAGATAAGTCAATATATGGAATTCTCCTCCATCCCAAAGATAACTGCCAATGTTTTTGATCCAAATTATTTTTGATTTTGAATTTTTTAAAATATTAAAATATAATTAAGTCCTTTCCCCTTTTTCCTCCCTCCCTCAATATGCTCCTTCTTTCTCTCCCAATCTCACGGCCTCTTTTTCTTTAATTATCATTGTATATGTATGCACATAAAAATATAAGTACAACCTGTTGAGTTATCTTAGCATAGTTTATATGTATACGATTTCAGGGCTGATCACATGGTGTTGGATGAACAATTTGTGGACATCTACGTAGGAAATATTAATTCTCTCTCTGTGTGGTTATTAGTTGTCCGTAGTTCTCTGTTTAGGAGTGAGGCCATATGAGGCTCTTCATCCAACTTAGTAAGTCCTTCTGTGTTGTTATTGTTCAGATCTTATAAGGCAGTCATGTCACTGAGATGCCATGTGTATTTCATTGGGAAAGTAGATCAAAACAGAAGGAGGAGGGAGAAGGAAGAAAGAGAGATAACTAGCTTCAAGGATCTTTGGAAAAACCAGCAAGGCATGGTGTTATTTTATATTTACACAAAATTACATGTAATACACGAGTGTGTATTTATATAGACACATAGTGCATTTACATACACGTGTGTACGTGATGGTAACTCTTGGTTGTCAACTAGATTGATGACACCTAGAATTAACTGAAACCCAAATGACTTGGCACAGCTTTGGGGGACTTTTTCTTAATTAAATCATTTGAAGTTGGACCTTGGAGCTGGGAAGATATATCTTTACTTAAGATCTTTGAGCTGCTAAAGTCCACCATTATTCTGGCCACGCTTTCTGCTGGCCTACATAAAGAACCTGCAAAAGGGAAGTCTGCCTGTTTCTTCTTGCTCTCCCCAGGAAGTCCACCCCTTCACTGGCATTAGCACCTACTTCTTGGGGATTCCAGCATATACTTGGATGTTAAGACATCCAAGCTCGTGAACTAAACAACTGCTGAATTCTTGGAACTTCGGTTGACAGACAGCCATTGTTGG
>NC_022009.1:78388689-78392128 GCF_000317375.1 Microtus ochrogaster
TTTATAATATTATAAACTAATATAGTAAGTTTGATATTATTTAATATTTAGTTTCAATAAAGTTGTATTCCTTGGGTCAATAATACTCCTCCCAAGAACAACAAGCTTCCGCCAGAACTCATAATCTCTCTGGAAGAAATCTCAGTGCCAAACTTCAGAAATCTTTTTAAAGTTGTTGGTTAGGAAAATGCAAGAGAGTTCCCAAGACAATATAAGCTACTGCCATTGCCAGAAATGTAAGGTAAGTCTCTATTGCTGAAGACACCATGCCCTTCAGACATGATTTCAGGAGGGGTCCAACTGAGTATGACCTGAAAATCTCCTCCCTGAAGACTAGCTTTCTTAGTAAGAGAAAGTGATATGAAAGTTTCCAAGGGAGGGAAACAATAGTAGTACCACCCAGCTGTGATTTATATTGTCATGTGAACCACAACAACAATTAGCATGTCAATATATCCATTAAAATGTAATAGAGGTTCTAATACCTTGGCAGTAACCAAGAGCTGTCTAATTGTAAGACTCTCAAAACAGGAGGGAAATCTAATGAGAGAAACACTAGGAACTAGTATGGGCTAACAAGATCATGGATCTTTAAGGGGGAAAATCTACTTTTGTCACTTTGCTAAACCACTTTATTTCCTAACTGTATTCTAAATACTTATCCTTATACCCACAGGTAAGCGTAGCTCTCACCCCTTCTCAAGGAAGCTTCTTTTGCATCAGGCAGAGTCCAGTTCAAAAAACCACAGATGACAAAATGCTGAAGCAGCTGGTCATATGGTACCCAGCTCCAGGGGAAAAATCTACAGAACAAGTCCCACACCTAAGTCTCAGGGAGCACCACAGGAAGCGGGGCAGAAATATTCTAAGAGGCAGAGAACCCAAAAAGTCTGCTATGAGATTGTGTCTCCTAGAAACAACAGAGAAACTACATCTAAAGTTTCTTGAAACCTTGTCTTTTACAAATACTTATTAGGCATAAAAAATACAAATTCTATGCTTTATTTCATTGCCAGATTTATTTTCTATTTAATATAGGATATATATTAATAAATGATGGAATCAGGAATTTATCTTCAAAGGGAATTCAACGAGCAAGGATGTGTGCAATGACAAATATTAAAATGAGTCTATAAAAGACTTGTTATTGGCTTGCTGATGAGGCATTGTAAATTCATTTGTATTTTATGAATAAAAATAATTTCATTGCTATCAATAGGTTTTTTTACAAATTAAAGAATTAAAAAAAAGCACAAAGACAATAAAAGGTCCAGATAAATCAAAACAGAGCATTACACAAGGCACCAACAAATCTTTCTGTCTATTCAAGATATTTAACATTAATTTTGACAGCCTATTCCCTCTGTGATCATAATAATCTCAAAGAATACTACTGGTAATAAACCAGGGCTGTGAGGTTGAGCTAGTTATTTACATAGGTGTGTCGGTGTTTGCCTTTGCCATGTGGGCTGCTAGGCTTTGTTTTCAGTTTCCTAAGTAACCAAGTCTACAGATGAGCATCTGCCTGGGTATTTTCATAAAGGCTCTCAGCTGACACATTTATTTCAAGCCTCTATTTTTCTATCCCCAGGCCATAAAGCCAAGTCCAAGAATCCCTTTCCATCAGATGTCATCATAAGGTGTAGCTCTCATACCAAATCCATACATCAGGCTGAATCATTAAGGGACTGAAGTACTATCAAATGGAATTTTGGTTAGTTGTGGGTTTTTGTTTTTGTTTTTTTTTTTTTAGTGTTTAAGTTCTTTGACTGCAGTAATTGATTTTGTAATCTTAGGTGTTGGGTTAGTTTTCCTGCAGAATTAGAAGCAGTGGTTCCATAATTAAAGTAATTATTTTCTTTACTAAGGCTTAGAAAACCACAAATATTTTGAAATAAAGCAACTGTAACACTTCAGACAAAGTATCCGAGAGCATATTCTTATTATACTTATGCAAATATCACCATAGAAAGCAAGAATATACAAGATCTGTTAATTCTGAAAAGTAGCTGGTTGAATTGTGCCTCCTCTGCCAAAAACATCATGTCTATAAAGGAGACCCTTTTGCAAATAGGTATTTCACCATTGTAATAAACATGCCAAGATAAAAGATCTCAGATTTTGAGGTGGATGAGTGATTTATCTAATAAGTTTAATCTTCTACGAGAATGGAAAGGAAGATCTGTGGCACAGACAAACTGAGGAGAAGGCCATGTAAAGGAAATAGGTATTGAAGTGGTGTCTATTGCCTTGGAAATTCCATGGATTGGCATAGACCATCAGAGACAAGGAAACGCATGAGCTAGCTCGTTCTTGTAAGCATTCAGAAAGAACCCATTGTGCTAGACCCTCCCTTGAGTTGGGGGCCTCTGATCATCAACTGCATTACTGATGTTTTAAGATAATTTGTTCATGGAAATTTGTTGTGGTAACATTAGGCAGCTAATACTTGTGGTCATTAAGACTCAAATGCTATTTAAATAATTTACTTTTGTTTTTAAAACTTAAAAGCATCATAGAGAGTTTAAAAAGAGGAAGAAAGGCTTCTTGCCTTGACCAAATTGAAACCTGTCAAAGCAGCACTATTCCAAGTGATGATGACACGTTGCCAGGGTTATTCCGTTCCACACAATGACGTCTCATGTTATCAGACCCTGTGATGTGGGGTTCCCATCTGTATGTTCTGAATACGTCTGATTACCATTGGTTAATAAAGAATCTAATTTGGATCTATTGCAGTACAGAATAGAGCAAGGTAGGAATTTCAAGCAGAGTTAGAGGAGAAAAGAAGACAGGAGACACCACATAGCCACCAAAGGAGACAGAAGCCCAGAATTCTTACAGGTAAACCATGACCTTTGTGGTAAAATACAAAATAATAGAAATGGGTTCATTCAAGATGTAAACGTTAGTTACTAAGAATCCCAAGCTAATAGGCCAAACAGTGTTGTAATTAATATAGATTCTGTATGATTATTTTGGGTCTGGGCTGCCAGAAAACAAACAAGCAGCCCCTGTCTACAATCTTGAATTAATATCTTTTATTTAGATGTCCACTGATGTCTTCCAATTTGTGTATATATCTCAGCCTATCATAAGTAAGCAAACATTTTGAAGAATACAACTCATTTCCCAGATCCTTTTTAGTTGTAGGTATTACATGGTTTCATGGTCAGGTTGTGGTGTTGTTAGTTGTTGTTACTGTTTCTGTTGAATTGGCACAATCTAGAAACACCTGGGATGGGAATCGCAGTGAAAAATTGTCTAGATCAGGTTTGCATGTGGGTGTGTGGGTGTGAGATTCCCTTAAGTATGTTAATTCAAGTGAGAGGTCCACACACTGTGGGCAGCACTGTTCCCTAGGCAGGAAGTCCTGAACTGTAGAAGATTGGAAAAAGCATTAGAATGCATGTATAAATACATTGCTCTCTCTCTCTCC
>NC_022009.1:78392718-78394404 GCF_000317375.1 Microtus ochrogaster
CCCTCTTCTGGCCTGCAGGGATACATGCAGGCAGATGCTGTATACATGATTAATAAATAAATCTTTTAAAAAAAAGAATCTAGCTTCCATCTAGGAATCCATCTATTAAAGACATTCCAAAGATCTATACATTACGGTAATTCACGGCACAGTCACTCTTCTGGCTAAAATCATTTTAAAGGTTGGACATCATCTTCCAGACCTTGGTGGAGTTCAGTGGTGAAGTCCTTCTTTCATATGCCAGGCCTTGTGTCTGATACCAAACCCAATAAGACAAAAAAAAAAAAAAAGAATTTTTCTCTTAATATGCATGTGGCTAACCATGTCTACTCTAAAATAAATCAATCGATGATTATGACTTGAAGTGCTACAATTTTTAGTGTTACAAGTAACCCACGAAGCTATGCACTCTGAGCTCTTCAGTAATGGGCAAAGTTCCTGAGAAAGCTGCTGTAGAACAAGCCTGCTCCTTCTCCTTAAAGAGCAGAGATGCACACAACGCCATCCTTCAGTGTCACTACCACTACTTGCTTAGACTCAACTGCAGTGCTCATGACAACAAAGTCAATGAGTTTACTTCTAAAGCCAGGAAAGAACTCCTTCAGCTAATAGCCATTAAGAATCCAACCCACTTGGGCATGGTCTCTTAACTACAAATGCACCTGTAAAGCTTGCACACTCTCTCCCTTGCTGGATTTTGTTCCTGTTCTCCATTCATACAGAGGACTGTGATCTGTGAGTCTATCCCTGAATAAAAATACCCTTTATTATACTCAATTCTGAGCTAGTGTGGGATTACTTTATAGCATCCATCTTCACAGTTCTTGAAATATAATTTTGAATTTATATGTGAACAACCTCTTAGAGAACACACAGGAAATCTGAATTACACTGACAAAGAATAAGTAATGTCTAGCTAGAAAAAAAAATCCCAGGAAGATGAGAAGGAGTAGACACACAGAATACATGTTCTACGGAAGGACACATGTTCTATGAATTAACAAAACTTCATTAAAACCCTAAGTTATCACACAGAGGAACCTAATATTCACCAAGAGACAGGCTCCCTGTATGAATGTAGCCAGAAAACTCCAGCAAGAGCACAGGAAGGGGGGCTGTCAGTGTTGGTGCCAAAGCAAATAGTCTTTAGTTCAATAGGCGTTCGGTAGACTCACTAATGAGCAGCACACTCCATACTGTCTCTCTCTTCCTGAGAGATGGAGGAACCGGTTCTTATCTGGAAACCCACTAACCATCTAATGAGGATGGAGCTGAATGAATCTCCCCACTGTAGAGACAATTACTTATTTATGGTACTTTCTTGATCTCCTCAGGCAGGCACAATGAAAGTGCCCTGAACCCAATAGTTTATAAATAAAACATACTTCTTTTCACAGATCCTGAAGGCCTGGGAAATCCAAGTTTAAGGCAGTAGCAGTTCTACTTCCTTGAGGACTATTTGGGCTCAGAGCTGAAGACTTCTTGCTAAGGCCTCACAAGAAGGAAAGCTGTCCCTGAGGCCTCTCATAATGGCACTAGAAAAGTGAACTGGCAAGCCATTATGAGGTAGTCATGTGCCATTTCTTCATGTTGTCCCTGGTGACCTCATGCTTCAGGGTTTGGGGGTGGGGTACAGAGACATAGAAATAGAGAATTCAAAAGTTTAAGTTCTCTCTACCCCCCCCC
>NC_022009.1:78394504-78397234 GCF_000317375.1 Microtus ochrogaster
CACACACACACACGTGCATGCCAGAATTCCACTTGCAACAGTCAAAGGACAACTTTGAGTACTTGGACCACGCCTTCTTCCATGTGTGTCCCAGAAACAGAAGTTGCAAACACCAGGCATGATTACAGGTGCCTCTTCCCACTGAACCAACTTACTAGCACTGAACTATTCATCATTCAGACCAGGGTAGCTCACTAACGTCCTCTTCAAAGTACTATTATTTGCATCTTACTAGGAGATATAATAGTTCAGAATATCATGCAATCAGCATTTGTGAAATGGAAGACAGAGGGGTGCAAATGTTTGTGTCTGGGAGGAAACAAGAGCACAAAAGAAAACACAAGAGTGAGTCACAAAGGATGAGGTCAAAGGAGAAAAGAGGACATGGAGGACATTGAGAAGAATGGATGCCAGGACTGATGTGATCTGGCCACAATGGAGTGGAAAGATTGTCCCTGGTACACTGAGAAAATAGAGTCAGTGAGAGGAGGCAAGAGTGAGACGCAATGCTTTTCTATAACCCGAACATGAAATAACAGCAATTGAACGGGCCATAGCAGTGAAAGTGATGCATAGGAAGGATCTGGGATTAGTTAGAAATCAGCAGTCTTTTTAAAAAATTCAAAAAGATGTGTCATTCTGTTAAAAATAGTTCAGTTTTTAAAATTCCTATGGGTTTTGGCTCAAAATCAGGAAACATAAAATTGCCCTTTAACTTTAATAATAAGATAGAATAGAGAATCTCTTGATAGATAAGTAATAAAAAATGAGATTTGAAGTTTTGAATATTGTTTGAATATTAAGTTTGGGACTGGAATGTTTGTCAGGTATATTATCACTATTCATTGAAAATATATAACTTGTTCATTTGACTTTAAAATTATTATTTTTTATTTTTGACATCATTTTGCCATTTCATTTCCTCTTTCATACCCTCCCATATACCCCACCTTAGCTCTCTTTGAAAGCAGGAGCTCCTTTTTCATTAATTGTTCTCTCTCTCTCTCTCTTTTACACACACACACGAGAGAGAGAGAGAGAGAGAGAGAGAGAGAGAGAGAGAGAGAGAGAGAGAGCTAACCTGCTCAGCACTTGTATGTATGTGTTTTCAGGGCTGATGATTTGATATTACAGTGGCACACATACCTTGGCAGTATCTAGTAAATCTCAAATTGAACTTAAAATTAAATAAACAAAAAGGAAAATCATGCCTGGTACTAGAATGCCAAGTAGCCAAAGCTAGAAAGTCAGGACTCTAGGAGAATTTACAACTACCGCTTTACTAAACCACCATAATCTCTTAACTATATTACGATATTTGATTACAATGTATAGTCCTTATCCTTTACCTTTTCTTTCCAACAGATGAAGATTATTACAGAAAATCATAAACGATCAAAACACAAAGTTGTGAATTCCAGTGCCAACTAATATATACACAACACAACTCCTGAGCTTTGGGGATCATTAAGGAAGAGGGAGCAGGAAAAAATGTAAGAAAATTTAAAGGAACAGGGACTTTGTTTATTTTATTTTGATAGGGATTCCACTGAATTTGACTCCAATCTCAAAGGGAATGTTAAGAGTCATTTGAGAAATGTTAGCAACTGTTAAGGACTCTTGGAGTTGGACTGGATGTGTTCTTCATTCTAAGGTAGGCATGAGCCTTTGAGGTCAGGGGTGGGTGTGTAGATGAGATACATCCTCTAAACACAAAGTTTGTTTGCTTGGCATCCTGTGTGACTCCTGGGAAACAGTGGGACCTGAAGAACTGGTGTCTAGTTAGGGACAGTAAGGTTACCGGATGTGAGGCTTTGAAAGGGATGCTGAGATCTTAGCCCCTACGTCTTTCACTCTGCCTCATTGCTGCCATGGCATGAGAGTTTTCCTCAGTCTTCTGCTCCCCTCTAAGGTGTAACACGTTAACATGGGCCCATAACTATGAACTCTAAAACCATGAGTCAAAATGGCATATATTTACGTGTGTGTGTGTGTGTGTGTGTGTGTGTGTGTGTGTGTGTGTGTGAGATCGTATAGCACATCTTTCACCCCACAATCAACAAACGGCATATAGCCAGCCGCAGGTATGTTAAAGAATTCAGAATACCCACGACAAAAGGAAAGGATACATATATGAGCGATGTCATTGTGCAGAAGGTATTTAAATGCATTGCACTGGATGAATGGATGTAAGTGGAGAAAGAAAACAAGTAAGCATAAATACTGAGCACAAGAAGACTTCAGTGCTTAGAGACTGCAGAGTCAATCATATAGAAGTCAAAAAAAAAAAAAAACCTTGAAAGGGCAGCCAGAAGAAAAAAATGAGAGTCTGAAAAAAGATGTTCTAGGCCATTATACAAGTAACATGTGAAGTTCAAAGATCAATAAAAACAGCAAATATAATAAAGACATACTGGAGAAAATCAAATATTACCATTTTGCTAAAAAAAAAAACAGAGCTATAAAATGACTCTATGAACATTCTGCTACACTCCTACATCACTTCATCAGTGTCTTGCTCAGCCATCGTTAGAGAAGCTTCCTCCTGCAGCAGATGGGGACAAATACAGACATCCACAACTGGACAACATGAGAACAGTGAGAGACCTTGTGACACTTGCTCCAAAATGGGATGTCACCATTAAATCCCTCCCCTCCAAGGCTGAGGGATCCCCGTGGAAGAGGGGGCAGAAAAATTGCAAGAACCAGAGCTGGTGGAGCACACCAAGG
>NC_022009.1:78398109-78404250 GCF_000317375.1 Microtus ochrogaster
TTGTTTGTTTTCTAACAAACAGAAGGGTGGGTGGGTTTGGATATAAAGGGAAGGTGGGGAACATCTGGGAGGAGTCAGGAGAGGGAAAATAATCAACAAATATTGTATGAGAAAAATATCTTCAATTAAAAAGCAGAAAAAATAAAATTAAAAATGAATTCCTGTAGTGAAATGAAAGCAGTGATCTCATAAGACAGCACACTCAGTGGAAGAAGTCTATGGTAACACACATGTAGACAAATGTAATACTTCTAAATCCTATGTAAGGGAAAGTATAAAGAAATACACAGTTGAACTTTTTAGAAATATATACACTTGTTTGTGTGGTTATTTACATTTGTAAATATAGGCATATTTAGTATTTATATACATTTATAGAAAAAATATGAGATTAAAACCTTCCATGGTACTAACAGTCTTTTTCTTGAGCAAAGCACCTTAAACTATTTACTTTCTCTGTTTCCACACTTTTTTTAAAAAGCACATGGTACTATCTGTTTCTTTTACAGTGACAAAAGGTCCATATAGCAATATATAAGAACAAGTACAGAATGAGATAACCAGACAATTCATTTGCTGTGAAAATATCTGTAGAAGAGTTAGGTGGAAGTTTATTTTTAGCTCCTCTTATTTTAGGAAATACTTCATAAGTGGTAATGCATTGTGTTTAGTCACTTGGAGGAATTCGGAGTACTCTTTTCTGATAGTGTGAGTGCCTTTTAGTGGAGCCTTTTTCCACTGAGAATAAAAACCTGATTTCAATTGCTCTTAATGGCCTAGAAAAAAGACGCCAAATTCAAAGCTAATGAGACTATGCAGTAGAAAGTTGCTTGAATCCTTTCCTTTACAACGCCACTTTTGCAAAGATAATTTATAGATTAGTAAGGTTTGTCATTTGCACATGGTAACGGTGGTCTTCCTCGGTTAGGCCTCAGTTTACTAAAAGTTCCCTTACATACAATCATAACGAAGAGGCACATGTATCTCATTTCCAAAATAAAAATAAAAATCTGCGCCATGCTGGACAGTTTAAAGGAAGTAATATAGTGGCGGATTTCTTCTGGTTATTTATTTGGAATAGTGCACCTAAACTGCTGAGCGTGGAGTCCCATAAAGCTTGATCTGCTCTGTGGAAGGAAAGCCCTCCCAGTGTAATTCAGGCCAGGCCTGTTTGCTTTGAAGCAACAAAGAAAAAAGAAACGTGATTTGTTCCTGGCCTTCTCCTGAGCAGAACACTCAAGACTTTTCTGGGAGCCATTGTGACTTTGACTGTATCCTGAGCTGATGGGTGAATGAGGGAAAGAACCAATAAAAGAAAACAGTAGTTTATCTTTATCTTTATAGAATGTAAACAAAAAAAACCCCAAATGGATTGCAAGCTAAATACTCTCTGCGTTTACGAGGACAGCTTACTTTCACAGCTACAGCAGCTTCAGATGTGTGCTGTCGTTTGTATGTCAAGAGTCATTGTGTTGTATCACCACCTAAAATCTAATATATTATAAAGAAAATGTATTTACATATTTTTCTTGATATTAAACAATATAAATGAACTTTAGTTTACTGGTAGTTGTTACTTAGTCTTCTCTTGCAAGAATTATCCTTTATCACTTAGCATTAACTCTTAAAATGTGTCACCTTCTAAAATATCCATAATTTGAGCATCAGAAGTTAATACACTTAAAGTCATCTGAAGTGTGAAAGGACCAGCAGTTTTACTAAAATGAAGAGGATGTAAACATAAAATTTTCAGGAATATACACATACATACTCTACCAGAGATGTGTTTAAAATTTTAATATACAAAGTAATAATTAAAAGGCTGGAAAATTAGACATTTCATAACAATCAGTAACCTGATAAATTTACTAATTTATAGTAAATTAAGATATTGATATCAAAATAAACCAAAATACAAGCATTACTAAACATAAACTAACAGTCAAGTAGTGATCACAGTGTAAAATGCTAATTTTTAAAGTTTTAAATTATGAATGAAGAAAATTTCAAAGCTAAAAGATCTTCCAGATATGGAGTAGTAAAAGATCTTTGATAGATTCTAATATTCCTTTCTTAATTTAAAATGATTCGCTTGTCTTAGTTTAAAATGATGGGGGAAAGTCTTATAGACTCTTACCTTAAAAAATAGCAAACAAAAAAATAAAAAAAAATAGCAAACCATCATTCATTTATCAAAGCCCTGAACCTGAACATTTGATTTCAGGGTGCAGCCTTGTTGTGTTCTGGGTTCTCTCAGGTTACAGACTAGTGACTTCCTGCAGTATAAAGAGAGCTACTTAGCTGTCCAGGGATTCTCTTACAAGGGCACTAATATGTTCATGACAGCTCTACCCGCAGGAACAAATTACCTTTTAAAGGCATCTACTTGTTAATGCCAGCACATAGGAATCATGACTGCAACATACAGTTTTTAAAGGTAGTATGGATGTTTAACGGGTTGTAACTACGTGTCTATTTGACATCTATAGATCTAGAAACTTCAAAATAGAGCTACATTTTTTCAAGGGCATGCCAAACATTTATTGAGAAAAATAACACATTGTGACAAAATTTTCTCAAAATTTCTACATAAATTAATATAAAATGGGATATGTGCCCTGACAATATGATGAAAAGGAATTTAATATCAACAATCAAATATATATACATAACTCAATTATAATGCCAAACAATAATCATTAAAAATGTAATTTAAACCAATTAAATATCAGTGTTATTTACAATAGCACAAAGTTACTAGAAATAAATATACAGGGCCTCTTTGCAGGAAACCACAACCTGCTGATGAAATTAAACAGTACCTAACATGGGTAAAAAGATGTTTGTTCTTCTCCAAAGTTATTTACATATTCAACACAAGTTCAATCACAACTTCTGCAAGATTTTCTATGCACTTAAAACTGTTATGCATTCTTTTATTAAAATATAAGATGCTAGCATAGCCAAAGGAATCTTGGTAATGTCAAGCAAGCTTGAAGGAGAAAAAGAAACTACAAACAGTTAAGAATGGGCACAGTGCTGTGCATGGTGGCATGAACCTGTAACACGGCACTTGGGAGATAGGGGTAAGATTGCCATGAATTCAGGGCTGGTCTTGTCAACCTTGGGAATTCTAGGTTACATGTAGACGACATAGCAAGATTACATAATTTTTAAAAATTTTAATTTTAAGATTATAATTACAATGTATCTTTCTTTACTTTCCTCCCCTGCCAAATTTTCCCATCTACCCCTGGATGTGGGATTCCTCTTTTATGCTGTGAATATGTTTCATTACCACTGGTTAATAAAGAAACTGCTTTGGCCTATGGCAGGGCAGAATTGAGCTAGGCAGGAAAACTAAACTGAATGCAGGGAGAAAGAAGGCAGAGTCATGCAGGTGCCATGTAGCTGCCAAAGGAGAAAGAAGCCAGAACTTTACCAGTAAGGCACAGCCTTGTGGCAATACACAGATTAATAAAAATGGGTTAATTTAAGATGTAAGAACTAGGTACGGATATGCCTAACCATTGGCCAAACAATGTTGTCATTAATATAGTTTCTACATGATTATTAGGGTCTGGGTGGCTGGGACAAATGTGCAACCTCTGTTTACATACCCCTTCACCTCCTTCAAATGTATGTTCTCTTTTTTCCCTACTTGTTATTGCACGCATATATACATTCACACATATATATGTATTTCTAAATCTAAACTGTTCAGTTCCTATAATGCTATTTGTATGTTCTCAGGGCTGACCATTTGGCATGAAGGTAAAAGATACTTCTAAAAGGCACACCATGGTTCTCCGATGTATCTTTCCTGTCATCTAAAGATCATTCCTTGCTGTGAGATCAGGTGGGTGATCAGAAGATGCCTCTGTGGAATGTGGCTAGTAAGGGAACCAGGAATGCATTCTACCCCAGGAGAGAGAAGGGGAAAATGTGAAGTCAGGAAAGAGGTCATTAAAAAGAAACAGCCATGACACAAGGAAGGCATGTGCTATGTATTGGGGAGAAGCAAAAGTGTTGTCAGAATCTAATGCAGTCCTGGTGGTAAAGAGCTGACAGGCACACATATGGGTAATTACACCCTGGTCTCTCAAACCTTTTTCCTTCATGTGTGACAGCAAAGAGTAACAACTTAATAAGTATTTTCATTTTAGTTTTTAAAGCAGTTTATAGGTTTTTGTTCTTTTATCGTGTAGTTTTGCTTATATACTCTTTCTTTATTGTGAAGATTACTTTTCTTTTACACCCTGACCACAGTTCCACAGTTTCCCCTCCCTTCTCTTCTTCCAGCCCCCTCCCTTATTTTTCCTCTGCCTTCCTCCCCATCTCTTCACTCCTCCTCCATCTCTATTCAACAAAGGCCAGGCATTCCAAGGACACTGACAAAACGTGGCGTATTAAGTTGCTGTAAGACTAAGCGCCTCAACTTCTCTTAAGGCTGGACAAGGCAGCTCGGTATGAGGAACAGGGTCCCAAAAGCCAATAAAGGAATCACTGACAGCCCCTGCTCCCACTGTTAGGAGGCCCATAAGAAGACCAAGCTACACAAATGTAACACACATGCAAAGTGCCTAGGTCAGTTCCATGCAGGCTCCCTGGTTTCAGGTTCTGTGAGCTCCTGTGAGTTCTATGATTCCGTGGGACTTCTTCTGATGCTCTTGACTCCTGCTGCTCCTAAAATACTCCTCCCTCACTTCAGCAGGATTCCCCAAGTTTGGTCTAACGTTTGACAGTAAATCTCTGGATCTGTTTCCACCAATTGCTAGATGAAGCCTCTCTGATGACTATTGGGCTAGGCACCAATCTATAAGTACAGCAGAATGTTGTTGAACATCATTACACTGATTTATTTTTTACCTCCATCCAAGTTTGGTTCTAACTCTGGGTCCTGGCACTCTAGGGAGTGTCAAGTTTGGGCTCATTCTCTTGGCATGGGTCTCAGGCTGAACCAGTCATTTGCTGGCCACTGCCCCAGTCTCTGTGTCACCCTTACCCCAGAATATCTCATAAACAGTACAGACCATAAGTTAAAGATTATATGGCTAGGTCTATACCCTGCGCTAGAAGTCTTAACAACCTGTTATAGGAGTCCAGGCCAGACATTCTCTTTTGTCAGGAGTTTTAGTTGAAATCATGCATGCTGATTCCTGGGAGTTTCTCTTGCACCAGGATTCTACATCACCCTGAATGACCCACTTTCCAGTTGGCTCTTTCTGTATTCTTCCTTCACCACACCCCTACCTGAGACCTCATGATCCTATTCCCACCCCACCCCTTTAAGTTCACCCAGAAAAATCTCTTCTATTTCCCTTCCTAGAGAGATCTGGACTTCCCTGCATGAACTCTCCTTGTTACTTGATCTCTCTGGGTCTGCAGATCGCAGCATGGTTATCCTTTATTTTACAGCTAATATCCACTTATGATTGCGTCCATTCTACCCTTCTCCTGTAAGCAGATTGATGACTACATGAATTGCCATCAGAAATCTTAGGGAAATCAGTTTTTCCCCAGTAATCCCATGGGCAAATTTCTTCCCAAGTTCATACAGCTTTAAAAACAAATGTACTTTTTGTCTTAAAACAAAATTTGAGGTGAGCTTCATTAATGTGTGTCATAACAGAGGAAACAGTGTTATGAGCACAGTGGATCAGAAGGAAAACTTTTGTGCTCTGTCCACTGATTTGTACAGGCCTTGTTCATAGTATTTATACAGAACAGTTAGTTACCTCATGGGACCCATGATTCATCCTGTGTCACGCACTGATGCCCTGCTAAGGGCTCAGGTTACAGAGATGAATCTCACAGTCCGTCCAACCTCAAGTAGAATGATCAGAATGACTTAGCTCAGTTTACTGGGGCCATTTTCATTCAAGCACTATTCAGACTTCAAGGTGTTGTATTTTCTACATTATAATTTATAATTTATAAATTCACTGCTATGTATCCCATCAAAACAGAGTGATTAGGAGTAAGTGAGATAGCTCAGGAGTATCTTGCTGCCCAGGTGATAACCTGACTTTGATCTTCGCATCCCTATGGTAGGTAGATGGACAGAATTGACGCCTGAAAGTTGTGTACTGTGTCCATATGCATGCCTTGGCATTCTCTCTCCCTCTTAATGTTGCACTG
>NC_022009.1:78404365-78405793 GCF_000317375.1 Microtus ochrogaster
GTTAAAGGACTTTCAGACTTCTAATTCACCACTCATGTAATCCATTCAGTACTTAAATGGTACTTGGTATTCTAACTCTCCAACCCACTGAATGCATCCCTTTTTGTTAAACCCCAGAAAGGAAACATTTATTTTGGTCTCTATTTAGCTGTCCAAATTGAGACTATATAGTCAGCTATGAGAAACAAAAAATCCTATTACATTTCCACCAGACTTAACACCACAGAACAGTGTGTTCCTTTTGGTTTTTGTCTGTTTGCTTAATTTTCACCATCCTCAATGTTGAAGGTGTCAAGAGGAAGCAGGCTCATTGGTATAGACATGGAAAAGTTACCTTAAAATAAATAGAGGTTCCCTTCTTTGGAATAATATTTTTAATCTCATAAAATGTTGCTCATATTTTACTGTGAAAAATGAAACAATTTGAATTATGTTGACATGATGATATTACAAAGAATATCATTTACTTATGACATTTATTTTCCAATATATTTGAAAGTTGAAAATTGAAAGGCTCAATTCTCTGTTTTGAAGTTACAGGAAGAGAAGAAATTTTCATTAAGTAGTATTTTTAATCTTAGCTGGACATACCACAACTCACAATTTTAACCTGAAAAAAGTAAAGAATATTGATATTTGATATGCAGTTTTGGTAAAGTTTTAGAGTACTGCAAAAATAGTGAGCTGTAGAGAGTCAAAGAAGCAGACTGATAACTCTCGGGAGAAACTCTTACTAAGTGTTGGAAGGCGATTAATACCTTAATTTTATCTGATTTTATGTAAAATGTGGTCAACAATTAGCATCCAAATTGAATAGATGTAAGACTATATATTTAATCATAAAATCACAAATAATGAGAATAATATCACAGAAAGATTTAAATAATATTCAGCATGAAAAGTAGTGGCTGTCCCTATCATAACACTTAACAAAAAATGACTATGTGTTTAAATACTTATGGAATTTTTAAGCTGGCCTGAAGGAGAAACTGAACAAAAGAGAATTCACTTTGCAGTCCTAATTTCTCCACTAATTAAATATATGACCTTGGACACTAGAGCTTTAGAATGAGACAAGGAGAATGTAACAATTGGTGGCACCCTCTTCCTTCTCACAGGAAACAGGACTCATTGCCTCCTGAAGCAGTTATTACTTCTGTTTCTGATAAATTGCCTCAAGTTCCTTCAGGGTAAAGTGATAAACACATGTGGTGTATTTAATCATTCCCTGGTGACAAATAGTTAACTTGAAGGAGCCTAACAGACATGACATATCCTGGGAATGGTGCACTGTGACTTTGAACGTAAGATTCATCAGAATCCCGCCCTATGGAATGATTGTTACAGCCAATTTAATTGCGTTAAATCTTCATCCTGGCCCAGTGTTGGATAATAGGCTAACTTTCCCAGGGGAAATTATCAGTGTGC
>NC_022009.1:78405909-78428539 GCF_000317375.1 Microtus ochrogaster
ATCCTTTTTGCTTCTGTTTATGGGATACTCAATGTTTGGTCAGACCCTTTAGTACGACGACTTACTGAGAATCTAAGATCCCCATGCTGAGCAGTAAACTAAAATTCTGCCACTGGTATAATTCAGCATCTGCCTCATGAAATTTCCTCATTTTAGTTCACTGCAGAGTGCCCAAAAGAACAAAACGCATCAACAAGTTTGCCGGCTGAATGCCTGATCTGTGTGAACTTGCTATTAAACATTTCCATGGCAGCATTTATAAGAGATTTCCTTGATTTAACATATTAAATGCTACCAAGTTTCTGGAAGTTATAGGATACCAATAATTGTGAAATCTGTTAATGTAAGTTTGCAACAACAACCCTCTCTGGTTCTAGTTTTATGTTATCTCCAAATAGCTTGTATTAATTTTCAAGGAGGATATAAAAATTTTAAGTAGACCTGGTGAACACATGACCCTTGCTGACTCCACAGATCCCTTGGGAAATCTTCTTTATAGTGAGCTGACACCAACTTCTTAAAAGTTTCATGCATTTCTCAGTGTTTTCCCTCCAGGCCAAATATATCAGCTGCCTACAACCTAATTCCTCACAGACAAGGCTAAGTTTTTAATATGAGCTTTAAGTGGGAGAGCTAGGACATGACCCCTTCTCTCCACTTGGTCCCCATTTCACTCAAAAGAACACTGTAATTCAGTCCCGTTCACTTCCCAGGCCCCTTCTCCAAGTTGTGGGAAACCCTGGAGACCTAACAAAAGTTGGACCATTCAGGCTTTCCTCGCCTATTCTCAGTTAATAGTTGTTCCTTTTGATCTATTCATTATTCAATGCTAACTGATCCCTTGAAGAATGACACTCTTGTGCCAAACAAAGACCCTAGAGTTTGTATTGGGGTCCACAGCCTTAGCAAATAAGAAAGGGTGTCTAGCCATTCCAGGATGCTACTCAAACAAGCTTGACCCTTCTGAGACAGTATTTTAGGAATCCCTATACTCAACAGGGACAAATCAAGGACTTTCTTCCACTGCCAGGGAAGTAGCCTCCACTCAAGAAAGTTCTGCCTCCCGTCCAAGAAAAAAATATTCTAGCCTTAAATACAGGGTACAAGCTATGACTTTCATCATAAATTATTGGTTCATGCGGTGCCCAACAGTCTTCATGAATGCTCACCACAATCATGTTTTGATTTTGGCAAACACAGATTATTCTGGCTGTACTAATATTTGTGAAACTAGAACCAAACAATACGCATCATTTGTTCAGTTAAGCTTTCTCATCTCAATAACATGCTATTGGTAATCAACTCTGTTGTTTGTATCAGGAGTTAATTCTTTTATAATACATCTACCGTGATATTTAGATATATGTATATCATTCTTTTGGCCATATTAATGGATAATTAGATTATCACATCTTCATTTAAAGTGAGGTACACACTAGTACAATGCCACTGTCAACTTGTCCACATTTTACCCTTCTACTGGTTATATATAGCAACACTCAGTTATATTTAAAATCCTAATTTATATGTAAACCTTTGTGTTGTATAGTATTATATTGTTAATAACTCTTATAGACTCCATACATATAAACACAATAAAGTTGCGGGATATAAAACCAACATTAAAAGCCACAAACAGTAGCTTCATATACATTCCAACAAGAAATTAGGGTAAGTATACTGTTCAAAATGATTACAAAATAGTATCTAAGAAGAAACCTACCTAAAAAAGAAAAATACATCCACAATGAAAACATCATCACATTGAAAAAGTCATTCAAAGAAGGTAATAGACAATGGAAAGTTCTCCTGTGTTCCTCTGTTGACATATAAATTCTTGGATTGTTTTTCTAGATCTATGAGATGTGACATCAGAATTTTTATGGGCATTACAATACATATGCAATTAATTTTAATAGTTAACCAATTTTAGTATTACTAATTCAATACAGGATCATGGAAACTCTTTCTATTGTCTACCTTGATACAACTCTGTCATAATGGCTACCATCAGCAAAACTACAAATACTGGAGAGATGTGGGGAGAAAGAACCCTTTCCTCACTCTTGATGGAGAGCAGGCTTTGAGTGAGAATTGCCCCATAGGCTCACAGGTTTGAATGCTTGCTCTTCAGTCAGTCAAACTGTTTGGGAAGGATTAGGTGGTGGGTCTTGTTGGCAGTAGTATGCTACTCTGAGGTTCTGAAAACCAGGCAACTCCCAGTTAGCTTTTCCTGCCTCTTGCTTGGGATCAAGATGTGAACTCACAACTAAATATAATGACAGACAGCAAGTCTGAGTGTTCTGATACTCACTGTTCTCCGAGAACTGGCTTCTACTCACTCACATCTGTATAGACAGCTGGACCAGCCACCCACCAACTCATTCCTGCTTATAGTTTCCTATGAATACTCTGCATAGAGATGTAAATCTGGTGTACAAAGTAGAGTTAAGCAGAAGACAATATGAGAAGTTCTAGGATGGTAATTGCCTCGTGGCCCAGAGGGAGAAATGTTGGCTTCTGAGATGTCTTTGAGTTTCATGCAGTTCTCTGGGAGACACGTGGCCATTCACTCAGACACTTCCTGCACTAATCTAAGCACACTACTGTGTGTGCAATGAGACTTCATTTCATCTGCTGCTGCAGCTCTGTCTCACCACCTGTCTCAACGATATCAGTTCCTGGCAGTGTCAACAGCAGGGCAGTGTGGTCAGTCCCTAAGGAGAGCATCCTTTTTCCAGCCACCTCAGCCTTTCTCCAGTACACAGCCGAGAGGAAGTGGGAAGAGATAACTGTAATAGCAGTAACTAAAAGCACAGAAACAAATGTTGTCTGATCTCAGAGAACATTTTATGGCTAATCTCTACTTACATGTATTTGTAAGATAAGCAAAAAGACAAAAAGACCAAAAGGAGAAAGTCAGTATGCTGAATAGAAACACACACACACACACACACACACACACACACACACACACACACACACACACAAGCAACTCTGAAATCATTTCTATTACATATAAAATCTTTGTTAATAGTAGTTCATTTTATTGAACGCCATTCTAGGATTTTGTACAACGTTCTCATTCATTCTTCACAAGCCAGAACCATCTCCATTATACAGATGTAGAAACTGAGGCACAGAAATATTATGTTAAAAAAGATGCTTCAGTTCACTTGCTCGGGAAGTGCTCAAGCAGCATTCAGATCCAGAGCGTCTGGCCAACGAGTCTACAGTGGGGCCAGCCGGCTACACTGGGTAGGTCTACTATGTGTTAGGCAGTTTATGGGGTGTTTTATATAGATTAGCTAATTCAGACTGGGACATAGGTATAATTATCTCTGCTTGACAGATGAGAAAACAGAGGCTGACTAATTTGCCAAAATTATAAAGCTAGTAAGTGGTTGAGCTGAATTTTAGTAACTTGCCAAAGTCAAATAACTAGTAAGTGAGAAAGCTCAGCTTCAAACTTGATTAAATTGGGTTTGGGACACACTGCCCAGGAAAGCAATATGTAATATTTTAAGTATGCTTAATTTTTTTATAATTTTAACTTATGCATGAGGTATAAAGATTCAAGTATCTGGACATTTCTTTTCCATGGCATGCCTCAGCCCTTAACAATGCCTGATAAATGAGCCATCGCTGTACCACTCAGTACACGGGGGACCAGTGATGGGATTTCCAGCACCGCAGCTGAAACCCAACCAGCGCTTTGAGAGGTGACTTACAATTGGCTTTGGCTGCATTTGATTTTTTCCTGGGATGAAAAACCTTCTTAGACAAAGAGGGCAATCTTTCCATTAAGTAGAAAACACTTCATTTCTGTATAAATCTGTGGATAAGATAGCTTAGTGATTTCATATTTCCCTGTGAATGCAATAAAATCTGAAGAAAATTGAAGAAAATAATATCAGCAGCAAATCATTTGACATGCATTCCTCAGAACATTCCAGAGCTGGAGCACACACAGAGAGGCATGGAAAAATGACTGCCTGGGCACTCCAACTTAGAAGACTGAATTTTCCTTTTGAGCCTCTCCTGTGAGCAGAGGTACAGTGTACATGTTGAGTTTTCAAGATAGCAGAGAATGAAGCATGTGATTTTTTCATGTAAGGGGGGTTAATACTGGAACTTTTCTGGAGGGAAGCAGCCACTCTCTGACACTGGTGAGAGACTTAGCTCCACGTGAGAGTGCCCCAGAGCAAGCTTTTACAGACATGCCCACAATGCACCCCTTCCATAGCATTTTTAGACTGTTCCAGGAAATATTATTACTCATTTATTCTGATTAAATTATGCTACTCTCTATTCACAAGTTAATAAAAACATACTAGGTTTGAGGAAACATTCTATCCCCTAACGGAGTCTCCAGTAGTTTTTAATGGGATGATTGTTACAAAAAGGGAAATAGACAGACCTTGGGTCTGTTTGTTGGTTTTGCTTTGTTTTGTCTCAGTTTTATTTGGGCTTTTTATAAACATCACTTCATGGGCTAGAGAGGTAGCCCAGTCAGTAAGATATTTGCCCTACAGAGCTGCCTACCTAAGTTCAACCGTCAGCACTAGCATAAGAAGATAGTCATGGTAGCCCATGCTTATAATCTCAGTGTTGAGGAGGAAGATACAGGCAGATCCTGAATGTTGAGGAGTCGTCAGTCTCACCTACTTGACAAGCTCAAAGCCAGTGAGAGATGATGTCTCTAAAAATAAAGGTGCATGGCTTAGCTGGGCAGTGGTGGTACACACCTTTAATCCCAGCACTCAGGAGGCAGAGGCAGGCAGATCTTTGTGAGTTCGAGGCCAGCCTGGTCTACAAGAGCTAGTGCCAGGACAGGCTCCAAAGCTACAGAGTAACCCTGTCTCGAAAAACCAAAACCAAACAAACAAACATGTGTGGCACCTATGTTCACTGAAACTGTCCCCTGGTCTCTACAGTCACTTACACAGGCATGCACATACACAGTCAAACACATAAACATGCATCTGCCAATAACGTACGCCTGCACACAGATGGACATGCAAAATTGTGCTCATGTACATGCACACACAAAAAATCAGGTCAGTTTGAATCTGGGCTCAACCTAATGGCCTCTGCTTAGGTTTTGAACTTGACTTTCCAAGGACATTTTCAGCAATCTACCTCTGGTGAACATGGACCCCCACGCACCTGTGCCACCGGGCCAAGGACCACATCTAGTCGGAAGTTTCGTTTACACATTTGGCAGTTCTGCCTAGGCCCAAAGCCATGGGCAACCAGCTGCCCCAAATTCTTCCTCCAAAGAGAGGGTCTCCTTGGACAAATTAGAGCTAGCCCTCACTGGTGGCAAGACTGAGCAAAGACTCTTGGAGCAGAAAGAGGGGAAAAGAAAAAACAAGCAGGCTAGGACCTCCTTGCCGGCAGGAACAGTGGGTGGGAAAATCTGCGACATCGTGGTTGGGAAGGAGGGCCCTTCAAAGGGAGGAATATTTTCCTTCCGTTCAGAGTTTGAACTCTGTGCTGTTTTGGTTTGTGATTTATAATCCAGTGCTGGCCTTTTCTTTCTTTTTTTTTTTATCATTGTTGTTTGTGGCTTTTTCATAAATACTTGAAGTCAAATCTATTAGGAGAAAATAACATGGTTATTCTCCAGATTACAATAAAGCTGTGCATAACGGTGCTTTTAAACTCAGCTTAGGAAAGTTTTATAGGAGAAAAATTAATGTCTTAAGCATCTGCTGTACGTTGCATGGGACGTTAAGTGCTTCACACACACAGTAGTTCATCTGGGTGCTCATAGTGATGTTTATAGAGTAATTATAGTCTCTGTTCTGTTGATGTAGAATTTAAGGTGCCGTAAAATGGACTAACTTGTCTGGAATTATGCAATGTAAACTTGCTGTGTGGTTTTGCCTTTGTTCAATAGACAAACTCACGGTTTGTCACTGTGAAGGAGCTGAAATGCATTTGTCCTCAATAATTTTATTGTCCAATTTGTCACTGATAATATACTATACACAAATTTACGTATTTTCAGAATTTTCAAATCTATGCTTTTTTATTTCTTCACATTTTTTATTTTAGTACTTTCATCTGACTTCTAGTGATTTTTATACTTGACCAAGTCTTGGTTCAATAATTCAATTTTAACAACAATTCTCTATGAATATATTACTAACATCTATGGCTATGGAAAATCAAATATTATTAGATAGAATAAAAAACTAAACATACAGTTATCTAGAATTTTATAATACTCCACTGTCTGGTATAGTCATTGGTTACATGCAATTTTTTAAATTTTCAGTTTTCACATGTGAGGTATATGGAATTGTCATTTGATGTTTTAAGTGGTGTACAGATTTAATAATCAACAATTTATCCAAAGGATGGAAAGAACACAAAAGAGACTGTGGCCCGAGTCTAGGAAAGACAGAGAAACACAAGAAGTTGCAGCTTACCGTCGCTAACTTCATGAGAGAAAACCACCATCAGACCAATGCTGGGGTAATGCAATCAACTATAATTCAAATGCTGGAAACTCAGTATGCACAACTATGAGACATAAACCCTCAAGGAAAGCCAGTCAAGAGGGATTACCACCACTTTGTGAGATTTAGCACCAGGATCTCAACTAGGCTGCTAATGCTAGCATTAGAGAAAAGCCTTTTGGGTTTCCTGTAGGGAGAAGCAAAAGATGCCAGCTTATTTCTGAGGAAGGGCATAGTGGGAAAATCACTTAGGAAGACAGTGTGAACATCCTTTCATCTGGTTTTTAATATGTGGCCCATTATATACAACCCATACTATTTTCCATGTGGTCCAATATTCATACTCTTTGACACATCATATTAAACATTTTTCACACACTTTGGTATTATCCATGTTATCCAGAACTCACACTCTTTGGTTTTTGCTTTATAGTTCCAATACTCTGATCCCTTGGCATATACTAATCAATCCACTATCTGTGTATATATACACATATATATATACACAGATATGTGTGCGTGTGTGTGTATTCAGTTCTCACACCACTTGTTATTTATTATGCTATCCAGTGCTAACACTCTTTGGAATTTAACATATGTTAGTATTTCCTGGATGATCTGATTTCATCCTTTTTACTTAGCATGTATCCAGATACTCCTCTCCTCCTTGCATTCATTGTGTGATCAAGTACCTAAATCCCTTATTATTTCCTCTATGATGCAGTACTCCTAATTCTTGGTATTTACTGTACACTCATTACACAATTCCCAGGCACATAGAACACCCAACTCCAAGAACAAATCCGAACATAAAAGCATGGACTTTGGTCAATTATGGTGTGTTAGTGTTGGGGTGTCATGTGTATCAAATGGGGCTCTCTGAGAGATGTTGTCAATAGGATAAATAATACCTGCACAGTAATAGGAAGTATACGATAATTTTTTTGCACTTTGATTTCAATTTTACTGTGAGTCTAAAATTGTTCTAAAAATAAAATTCTTTCAGAAATTAACTCAAATGAAGGGAAACAAGAAAAACATAATTTCATAGATCCTTCTTGCTCCTTGTGGCTCACAGCTACTGACATGGATGATGTAGAGAGACTATTTCGGTCATGGCAGAAAGTTCCATCTGCCTGTGCTGCATGGGTGCCCACTGCATCACATTCCGGGTGAAGAAGCAGGTGCTCAGGGAGCATCCGGCTACACTGCAAAAAGCTGTGCTGTTCAATTTTCTCACCCTGCTTTCTGCGACCACATTGCAATATTGTGAAGACTGCACACATTTATGGAGTTCCATATTGCATTTAGATACACATGTATGTGGATAAATGATTATAAAGCTAGGCAATATGGTGGCAAGGAAACTCACTAACAGAAACACCCAAATCAAAAACCTTTGCTTTTTGGGATATTGTATCAAGAAGAACAAACCTGACACAAGGCAGGGCAACACCCACAACAATTACACTGATATTTATTTTGAACATTTTGATTTAATTTACTATGTCTATTCCTTGGAATAAACTTTTAGACAGTGAGAAATGAAAAACCAAAATGACTGAAGAGAAAAATAATTCTAAAATAAAATGATTCTAAGATGTTTTCTTCTTTTCTTTTTTTAGTTGATTTTTGTTGAGCTCTACATTTTTCTCTGCTCCTCTACCTGCCTCTCCCCTCCCCCCCTTTAATCTTCCCCCAAGGTCCCCATGCTCCCAATTGACTCAGGAGATCTTGTCTTTTTTTTACTTCCCATGTAGATTAGATTTATGTAAGTCTCTCTTAGAGTCCTCATTGTTGTCTAAGTTCTCTGGGATTGTGCTTTATAGGCAGGATTTCTTTGTTTTATGTTTAAAAAACACCTATGAGTGAGGACATGTGATAATTGTCTTTCTGTGTCTGTGTTACCTCACTCAAAACAATGTTTTCTAGCTCCATCCATTTGCCTGCTGTCGTTATCTTTTTCTGCTGTGTAGTACTCCATTGTATAAATGTGCCACATTTTCCTTATCCATTCTTCAGTCAGGGGGCATTTAGGGTGGTTTCAGGTTCTGGCTATGACAAACAAAGATGCTATGAACATAGTTGAGCACATGTCCTTGTGGCACGATTGAGTATTCTTTGGATATATACCCAAAAGTGGTATTACTGGGTCTTGAGGAAGGCTGATTCCTAAAATGTCTTCTTAAGAGCACAATAGATATATGATAGAAACATAGAAAGATAGATAGATAGAGATAAATAGAAAGACATGTATTATACAAATACAAAAACAAAATAATTAAATGAATAAAGGAAACTCTGTCCTATTTGCCATTGCCTATAATAGTTAAAATGTAGTGAACTATATAGAATAAATACATTAATTGTACATTTTTATTGCATGAATTGTTTCTGCCTAATTCTTCAGATTTAAAGGTTTTTAAAGGAGGTCACATGTGCCACTATAATGGCTAGTTTTGTGTCAAATTGATACAAACTATAGTCATATGAGAGCTTTGGATTTCAATTGAGTAATTACCCCCTAAGACCAGACTGTAGGCAAACTTGTAGGAAATTTCCTTAATTAGTGATTGATGTGGGAATGACCAGAGCAATGAGGATGGATGGGCCAACACCAGGATTGGTGGTCCTGGGTTCTATAAGAAAGCAGGCTGAGCAAGCCATGGGGGGGGGGGCGCAAGGCAGTAATCAGCTCTCCTCCACAGCCTCTGCATCTGCTCCTGCCTCCAGTTTCCTGCCCTGTTTGAGTTCCTGCCCTGACTTCCCTCAGTGATAGTTTGTGACCTGTAAGTGTAAGTTAAATAAATCCTTTCCTTCCCAAGTTGCTTTTGGTCTTGGTATTTCATCACAGCAATAGAAACTCTAAGTAAATTATGTTAATGTATTTTAATGTTCATCTATCAAAAAATAACAACTTTGGTCCTATATTTGTTTGTACTATGATCTAACAAACATATCTGTTACTATTTAATATTGGTCACATATTGTAATGGTTAGTTCGTCAACTTCCCACAACTTGGGGTCACCTAGGAAGGGCATCTCACTGTGGGATTGCCTAGATAGACCTGTGAACATAGCTGTTGTGAGTTGGTTTGGTTGCCTTAATTGACGTGGAGACCCAATCTGAATTGAGCATCACTAATTAAGGAAATTTCCTACACGTTTGCCTACAGTCAGGTCTTAGGGAGTAATTACTCAATTGAAATTCAAAGCTCTCATATGACTATAGTTTATGTCAATTTGACACAAAACTAGCCATTTTTTGTGCCTGGCATTTTTGTGCCTGGTTTGAGGCCCCTGGTTATAAATGAGTAGAGAATTATAGCTGAAGAGTAAGCACACATATATTCATCTTTCTCTGTTTTCCTTTTGGGTGTGGTGTGACTGTCTCCTCGGAGTACCTGACACTTTGATGTCTATGAAAGAGTGTACTGTAACCTGAAATGGTGAGACAAAGGAAACTTGCCCATTGAGTTGCTTGTTTTCAAGGTATTTCCTTCCTTAAAGCAACAGAAAAGAAGCTAAGACACCTACTCTATGTCATATTCTCTGGAGAGTTCACTGTCTGCCTTCCTCCAGAGGCTTTTCTTCTTTGATCTATAGATGAGATATTATTTGTTTTTGAGACTATGTAGTTAGTAAGGATACATTTAAAGTTAAACTCCAGGTCCATATGATTCTGCTAACATTAGAATGTATGAAATACCAAAAAACATTGGAGTTTTGTTCAATTACTATTGAAAATAACTATTTCTATTGTTTAGAAATGCCTCAATGTGTTCTATATGGCTAAAAACTTTGAGTTCTCTTTGTGTACAGCTCAATAACAGAGGAGTTACAGTAAAACGTCTTTCATGGTCCGACACAGCATTGTACTTCAGCTACTGTCTCCTCACGCTCTCCATAAAAAGTTTATGTAGCACAGATCATAAAGAATACAACTGAAGACAGGGACTGGCAGGGCAGCGTTGATGTAATCGGTGCTCTGCAAACATACTTTCCTATGCCCGTGGAAAAGCACATAAGACTGCACAGACATCTGTTTCTGAGGTTACAACTTTATCGTCTACAGACTTCCAATAGCTTAAACAAAATCTATCGTATTGGAAACTACCATCAGTCAAGATACATTCTCATTAAGCAACCTCTCTTTCCATATTTTACAAATTATAACCACTCTACTATTGATTAGTTCAAAGACAAGTTTATTTACTGCATGTAACTTTTAAAGTTAAAATACCATCAGGGTGAAATCTTTTGAAGATTGTCAGGGTCCTGAAGCAGAATGGAGTGAGCTAGGAAGCTGGTTCTCTGGGTGTGGAAGCCCCTGCTGATGCTGGAACAGGCCACAGATGGGTCAATGAACAAGGCAGACAAGTGACCAATTACAAAATACAATAAGCAGTAGCTGGACTTTGTCCTTGAACCAAAAATCCAATATTTACCTGCTCAATGATCTTCCAGACATATCTATACTATATGGTTCTTTTGGAATAGCTAATCACAGAGCTTCATGAGGCAGTGGCAGGCAGGTTTGGAATATGTCAAAAGGCAACGCAATCTGAGTATTTCTTGCTTTGGCTCCAGCATCTATAAGTCTTGACAGACATGCTGGTCAAAGCAATTCATTTCTCAAGAATCAAGAACTGTAAGGTTGGGGTGTTTCTTCTTCCCTCCTGTAAAAAGTTGTTCTGGAAGAAAAGTCAAGGAGAAGCAAGAGAGAGGAGAGACAAATTCTAACAGCCAGGTTTGGATCTCTATATTCAGTTTGGGTTAGTTACAAAGGAAAATGAGTCCTTTGTCGGGGTTTCAACTAGTTAAAATTGAATTTGAATGCCTAGCCACCTCCATTTATTCTGAAAGAAACAATTTAGTCTGATCTCCAGAAAATCCATCCACATGTCTTACAGACACAATGATTTCAAAGCTAAATGTGTTTTTTATGTCTCCTTGTATTCCATATTGTTGATCAAAAAAATACGGTTCCGGTTCCCTCTGATAAGTCACTTCCCTGAATACTGCCAACCTCTCTCAGAAGTATTCTCTCTTTTTTCTGTTTTTTGGTTTTTCTTAAAGAAAAAAAAAAAACAATCCAAGTTTCCACTCCCTCCCCTCCTCTCATTCCCTCCACACACCCTCTCACCCCATCTCCATCTAATCCTCAGAGACGCTAAGGCACATTGCTTTGTGGATTATCAAAGGCCTTCCCTACTATATCTAGGTTGAGCAAAGTATCCATCCAAAGAGAATAGGATCCCAAAAAGCCAGTACATGCAGTAGAGATAAATCCTGGTGCCACTGTCAGTGGCCCCTCAGTTTGCCTCAGGCATGCAACTGTCAACCACATTCAGAGGGACTAGTTTGGTCCTATGCTTGTTCTTTCCCAGTCTGGCTGGAGTTGGTGAGCTCCCATTAGCTCAGGTAAACTGTTTCAGTGGTGAGTCCATCAAGGTCTCTACCTCTTTGCTCATATTCCCATTCCTTCCAATCTTCAACTGGACTTTGGGAGCTCAATCCAGTGCCCCAAAAAGATGAATATGGTATGTACTCACGCATAAGTGGATACTAGCTATAAACAGAGGACATTGAGCCTATAGTTCATGATCCTAGAGAAGCTAAGTAATAAGGTGAACCCAGAGAAAAAGATATATAGACCCACCTGGAAATTGGAAACAGACAAGACCACCTGACAAAATTGGGAGCATGGGAGTGGGAAGAGAAGGGAGGGTAGGAGGGAAGGCTTGAGGAAAACTTGAGGGAATGGAATAGTCAGGATTGAGGAAGGACAGAAATGAGAGCAAGGAAAGAGATATCTTGATTGAGGGAGCCATTATAGGGTTAGCAGAAACCTGGCTCTAGAGAAATTCCCAGGAATCCACAAGAAGGACCCCACCTAAGACTCTAAGCAATAGAGGAGAGGGGGCCAGATCTTGACTTGCCCTGTAGTCAGACTGATGATTATTTTAAGTGTCACCATAGAAGCTTCATCCAGCAACTGATGGAAACAAAGGCAGAGACCCACAAGTATTCTTGAACCTATCTGCAACTCTGTTCTTCCAGTGTGACTGTTCCACAATCTCCCTAGTTTGGGCTGAAGTGTGGCAGTGACTCACCCGTCCTTGCCTGCCTCCACTTTGTCCTCTGACAAAGCCTACTTTATGTTGTTCCCAAAGGGAATCTTTTCAACTATGCGCTTCTCCATGTACACCCATGTGAGTAGTTTCAGTCGGTCATCATGGAAAGCTGAAGTCCCAGAGCATGAAGTAATTAGCTCCTTTGTAATCTGTCCTCACACTCGGCGTTTTGTCCAGGTCTCCTGTCACTACGGGGCATATGGTCTGTGTTCCACCCGGAGTAAACTTTGTATGTGCCCTGGGTGTACTAATCTGTTTACACAAATGTTGCCTTCCCCTGAATAAGGTCACGTAGCTCTAGAGATCCAGTCAAGTCTTACTGCCTTCTTTAGACTTGGATTTTCAAAGTTTTATATAACCCACAAGTCCCCAATCCTTTTACTTCTTAAACTCAAAACTTTGTGTTCTTTATTTTCAGTTTTACAGAGGGGATCAGAGAAATATAATAGCAACAGAGCAGGCAATGATGGGATGATGTCCAAGAGTCTTGCTGCAAGGAAACCACATTTATTACCTGTTGTTGCTATTGTGATAGACGAGGTAATTACAAATGCATATACTACTTGATCCCATGGCATTCTTCCTCACTAATATATTCATCATGGCTTACTCCAAATTGTTCTCTATAAATTCTTAATTCCTCCTAGAATTTAATGAAACAAAAGGCTGTGTATTGTGTGGCTCATCCCTTCTTTCCTTGAAGTGAGCAGTAGCTTCAGCCATAGGCTGATGGTTTCTTATTTCTGTTAACTTCTTGATCTGCCGTTTACTGCGGGCAAACAACCTGGAGGCCTTGTGTTGATCTTCCCACTCATGCCCTACATTTATTTATTACAAGAAAGAAAATTTCTAATAGTATTTATTAATATTATTATGATCCACTGTACTCATTTTCTCTTTATGCATACAGTGCACAACTACATACCTTCAGTTTCAGACTACATACAGACTCTTCTTATGTTAACCGCTGAGACCAATCATAGCACTTTTCCCAACAGTGATGAGAGCATCATAGAATAAACTGATTTTAGCTGTGCCACTGGAACCTACCCACAGCACCACTTCTTAATACTCACCAGAGCCTCCTTCTAAGTTTATTTAGCAGGAAATATGGATATTGGCTTAGCCAAGAACACAGTTTAAAGGCCCAGCAGTAACCAAGAAACCAGTCACATTTTTTTTTCAGTTACTTAGCATTCCTTCTTAAGTCTTGCCTTTTTTTAGGCTATAAATGGAAGGAAGCAAAAGTTCCTGTTTATTTCTCTAAAGTGCCTGCCTGCAACACTAATCCATTCATTTTTGAACCAGACTAGCTGAAGCTAGCAATACTGTGACTCATTCATTAGCAATGAAAATTATAGTCTATATTCTCAACCTTGTCCACTGAAGCTTCCCAAGGCAGTGTAGTCTAGGTAAAGGGAGTTTACTATTGACTCTTAAATCACATGATATTAAGTGCTGGAATCGCTGGAGTGGTAGGTGTGCTGAGAAACCCTCAATGCCCAGACAAGACATGCTGGGTACAGTCTGTGCATTCTGGTAAATACATCACGGTAATAATTACTTCCATATTGGCCCTTTTAAATGCACAGTTTTTACTCGGGGCCAGGTTGCCCTAACACACACCCAATGCATTTCAGATTTCTGTGTAATTTAAAGAAAAAGTGTTGCTGAGGTGAGCCAAATTCACATATGAGCTCTTGTGTAAGCTATTTTGGAGCTATAGAACCTGTGTCTCCTTGCTTATACAGTTTGTTTCCTCACGATGGCTTTCTGCCGTTGATTGGAATGGCATTCTTACAGTGCCCCAGATCCCAATATGAAAAAAGTTTACTTTTATTATTTTTTTTAAAGAAAGTGTTCTTAAGACAAGAGGACTGGTTTGCATTTTCAGTACCCTCAATCTGGACGCAGTAAAGAGGTGATACGTGGGGAAGGCAATGAATGGTAACGCCAGCGGAAAGAATCAACTCGTTTTCTTGCTTTGGAAACAAGAAAGAGCATTCACGATGCTTTTACTCTAGGGAAAAAGACACTGAGAATATTATGACACATTTCTAGGAGACAAAGCAAATGGAACAAAATGCTCCTTTGTGAAGCAAAACTAATTTCCATTTTTTATGAATGGAGTGGGTTCGATTGTGCTGGTTTTTATTCTTACAAATAAAAGAATTCACAGATGCACACATTTTCATAGCACCTCCCAATCGTCCTCATGTCTATGGATTTTATCACCAATTATACTGCTTTCCAGTTAACTTAATGACATCATTTCAGGTTAGCGAGTCTGTCGCCAAGAATTAATATCTGAGAATGACCTTTGAAAAAATGCTCATTTATTTGTATTGGTTTTTTTTTCAAAAAAATGTTGCAATGTCTAGTAGGCTGACCATACTCCATTTAATCCTCCTGGCTCCCCTTCCAACTGCTGGCACTACAGCATCTGCTGCACACTCTACAAGAATGGCTTTGATATTCCTTTAGTAATCCCTGTTCCATACAGACCTCTTTTCCATCGCCTTGACAGTTCCTCTCAATAAATACTGGACCTCAGAGGGTTTGCTAGCTGAGTTTTGTAGGTGAGTTTTCTTTGTGTATTGTTTTCGGACTATCATAGCCAGACAACAGTGTCCTGGAGAATCACCTGGATATTCTCTATTCAATCATGACTTTAAAGAGGCACGTTTTATCTATGCTTTTGAAACCAACAAAGGTAATGTGTGTCCTTTGAATGAAATGTGTGTCTGTTCAGAGACAAAGAGAAAGGGCAATTGAAAACTCAAGTGCAATGCTGTTATGTTTTATGACAGAGTGTTTAAAATTAAAAAAAACACAGCAATTGTGGTGCCAGATACATTACTGTCATGGTTAACTCCTTGGCACGCTGTGGATATAAAGAACATGTATCTGGAATAGGACGATGGATAAAAGACGAGGTCATGGTTTTGGTTTTATAATCTCAGACTGTGCAAACGTGCCTGGTCCAGCTCCACCTGGTTGACCCTGGGAAGAGCCATCTGCTCAGCAGCACACTTTCAGAACGTGGAAGAACTTCTCCAGGGGGACAGAAGAAGAGATTTAAGTGTATCTTTAATTAAGTTTTCAACTATAAGTGAAAAGGTTTACATGTGCTAAAGGCAAATCTAGACTTAGTTGTTCTTTTTTTTTCTTTTTTTATTTTTTTTGTTGTTTTTTTTTAATTTTATTTATTTATTAAGGATTTCTGCCTCCTCCCCGCCACCGCCTCCCATTTCCCTCCCCCTCCCCCGATCAAGTCCCTCTCCCTCATCAGCTCGAAGAGCAATCAGGGTTCCCTGACCTGTGGGGAGTCCAAGGAGACAGAGACAGAGACCCACATTGGAGCACCGGACAGAAATCTCAAGGTCCAAATCAGGAGCAGAAGGAGAGGGAGCACGAGCAAGGAACTCAGGACCACGAGGGGTACACCCAAACACTGAGACAACTGGGATGTTCTTTTTTTTCAAATGAGGTCAATAATTTAATAGAATTCCTAGAAAACATCTTTATTATCTTTAATCATAGCTTTAGAATAAGTGAGTCAATAGTCATACTAAACATATTTTAATACACTTTCTTTTAATCACACATTAAATTCTCACTGAGATGCCAACATGTGAGAGCAGGACGACATCTTTGTATGCTTAGTAATAGAAGCAAGGCAACCCGTTCAAGTGAAGAAATAGATAATTGTACTCTTAAATGGACATAATGCCACACAACAGTGAGGGGATTTCATAATGTAAGTGAAGTGCTTGGGGCCTGGGAAGATAGCACATCGAGTTAGAGCACGTGTTGTTCATCCAATGGACGTAGGTTCAAGTCCCAGCACTAACATGGCCCTGACTCTGGCTGTAACTCACAACCATCAGTAACTTCAATTCCACGGAATCCAAAACCATTTTCCAGCCTCCATGGACATCAGTCATGCACATGGTGCCATGTATGCAGTCAATACTTATAAAAGAAAATTTTAAAAATAGTTTAAAACTTTAAAAGCACCCATGCCTCATTTTCAATATACTTTAGTTTTCTTCCCCTTTTCTGAATAATAAGTAATTTCTTCAAAGATTTCTATTCTGTATAACTTGCTGTGGTTGAACCTCACAAGAGTAAAGAGTCATAAAGAAAGTATTTGAATGTTTGTATTTACAACTGATAATCTCTGAATCTTAATTATTCCTGGAGAATTAGAAAAGTTTTAACCGATGTCACAAAGCAGTTGGGAGAATAAAATCACGAATATCAGAGCAGTATAACCTCAGCCCTGGAAAAGGTGAAAATTTGGTGAATCACCCTCAGTCTTATAGATGAGGGTCAAAAAAAAGGACAGAGGACAAAACTGTTGACCGCTGGGTACCAACACCATCTGCTAACTTTCTAACAGAGTGAGAGGGTGAGATTGTATTAGATTCCCTGCTTAAGACTTCCCATCCTACCACAAATCAACTGTGCCAGTTTCAACTCTAGTAATCCCAGAACAGAGTAGGCACTGCAAGAGGCCTGAAGATGAGTTGAAGAACTGGGGATCGGTGAACAAGGGTAAGGCCAGTATCTCCTAGCATGCTAAAACTCAGTGTTTGAAGACTAGAAAGGGGCTTTATTGTGAGTTCTTAAAAAGACCATTGTCTCATCCGTTCCTCTTGATAACAATTAAGGATGCATAAAATGATATGTGAGAAAATGTGCCTGGTCTATACAAATTCTCTATGTTCCCAGAGAGGGAAAGTCCTACTTTATCATTAAAGGAAAGAGAAGTGGCTGCAATCTATTGCTTTTGAAGCCATTATGAAGGGAAAATAATTATGTTTAGTGAGCTGTCTCCTTCAGAAAGAATATGTGTCATTCAAAAGCATAATGTTAATATAATATAAAAGTAACTGTCAGTGTCAAAAATGTTACACACAGTATTTCTTAAGCAATTGACATTACAATGTTATCACATTTGCATATGAAATAGAGAATGAGAGGGACGTCTTTATCTCTTTTCTAAATCTGTATTAAAATAGGTCTAAAGCCTTGTCTATCCAGGCCTCTACCTCTTGTTTCTATGATATTCTTTGTTTCTCTGCCTAAATTTCAAATTTCTTACTTTATTCTTTAGAAAACTAAATGACAAATTGAGTATATAAAAATAAAGATTTCATTAGGAAACGATGTCTATGTATCACAGGGAAGCAAGGATTTGGGGCACTGATCCGAAGGAGAAAGAGATCCGGGAACTCCAGTTGAACTTAGGACTGGAGAATCTCACATTTCTGCAGGGTACAAAGGTGGAACCCTCGCAGTACAATGTAAAAATAAAATCTTTGAGATGGCTAGGAAAATCACCTTCCATTTTGTTAACCTAAAATTACTAGATTATTGAACACAAGTGAAACGCAAAGTCAAAAGCAGTGGGTGGAGAAGGAATTTGAAGTAGGACACCGCACTAATGATAATTAGCTTTGGTGAATTCCGAGAGACTAAGACAGGAAATGTGGTTGCTCTAAGCTAGGGGCATGTAGTGTGCTTGATGGTGAAGAGACTGAGCCATTGTGGACACCTTGGCCATTTATTGCTCTGGCACACATTCAGTTCATTCTTCATCAAGCAGTCATACAAAATAAATAATTATACTTTATATACAATTTGTATATACTCATATATGTATATATAGAAAAGGATAAACTGAATGTTTACACAATGGGTGGGATTTATTGGTAAGTGGCGATTATATATGTGCTTCTTTTTGTGGAATATTCCTGTATATTTTTGTTATATGGATTTCTGTTATAATAAGAAAATGATATATTTCTTGTCACTTAAAAGTACATCTCTCTACTTGAAGAATGACTCTAAAAAACAACTAGGAGCCTGTCCTGAAACTAGCTCTTGTAGACCAGGCTGGCCTTGAACTCACAGAGATCCTCCTGCCTCTGCCTCCCAAATGCTAGGATTAAAGGCGTGTGCCACCACCACTCGGTACAATTCCTTTATTTATGCTACGTTGTTTATTGTGCGGGGTACTCTATCATTAAAGTCACAGGAGACTAAGTAATAATGAAAACAAAACAGAGCAAAGCACTATTCAGTGTGTACCTGATGTTTTCTCCCTGGACAACACATGAAGGGGTATCTTGCTGAGTACCAAATGCCTCTTAAAATATTTTGGGACTTTTATCCCAATCATATTCCGAAGAATTGGCAACATCTTTGTTCTTCTTTCAACCAGTGCCACAGAAACTGGCATAGAATGAGAAACTGACACTGGTGATAAAAATAAATTCCTTTTCATCTGCACAGATGCTACTACTGAGGCACTGTCAGCAATGCACGCACTTAGAATGATGTCCTCGCAAGTGTGGGTCTGGGGTTGAGTCAACCGCATGGTCACCTGATCCCCTTTTGATCAGCAGCAAACATATGCATGACAGCTGGCTGGACTCATGGTTGGGCACAGCATGGGCACAACACTAGGTTTTGTTTTTTCATGGATGAAACTGAGGAAATAAATACCACCACCTTGGCATCATTAGCATATAGCCTATACGACCAGCATACTGCATGCCAATATCTGTGTTCCACCTGGAACCAATTCCCACTGGCGTACTAAACTCATTGTAGATTCACACGTGATGAAAAGCTAAAATGAGAATTTCTTGGTATACTACATGCCTAAGATCTCTGTGCACTAGAACTGATGACGTAAAGGCATGGCACTTCTAGGCTA
Organism: Microtus ochrogaster; assembly: GCF_000317375.1. Taxonomy (NCBI): domain Eukaryota; kingdom Metazoa; phylum Chordata; class Mammalia; order Rodentia; family Cricetidae; genus Microtus; species Microtus ochrogaster. Next base: position 78,425,247 of record NC_022009.1, read on the forward strand.
AAATGAGCCATCTTTCATTGAAAATCTCCTTTGTCCTCAATTTGGGTATCTTCAAAGTCAAAGACTCATCTTCAGGAAGTTCACAAATTACCAGGTAATGAAGCAGTTCTCCTTTCCTGTATATTGCTACTCCGTAGTCATTGAGACTGCAAATCCTCCAACTATTCAATGCATTAAGAAAACTTTGGCAAGAGACAATTGGGCACAATTTGACTTCCTCTCTCTCTACTTCAGAGTGTTGGGCAGTCATTATATTGTTATTAACACAGTCACCTGTGTATCTATAGAGGCTTTGACAATTGTAAAAACCTGAAAATGTGAGCTTAATTCTTTAAAGGTTACACAATTTCCTTTAATTGTATAACTAAATGAATAAATACAGATTTGGTAGAAAACATTGTGTACCAAAACTAACAAATAGAGCATAGAAGTCTTTTTTTTAAAGAACATATTGCCTAAATATAAATGAAGTTTATTAACAAGAAAAGAGCTGTATTTGCTGCCTCTTCATCTCACTTATAATAACCACTATAAGACCTAGAGCATTGAAGAATGTGGGTACCACGCACACTTAAGCTTCAGGTGACCTTGACTGTGAATACTGCTATCTAAGGACTCTGTTAAGGGAAAAACTGGAATAAATATAAAGGGATAATAGAACACACATGTACACACACCTTTGCTCATGCTCAAGAACCCACATGTGCAAGCATACATTTCTTCTAATGGGAACACGTGCACACCCTCCTCTGAACACATGCCCTGTCACACTCTCAACTCTGGATTGAGTTTTCAGTTGATTAAACGCATGAAACTGAAACTATCCAAATAAACTCTTTTGGCAGTTATTGAAAGTCTTTTGAAGTAAGCCAGAATGCCTCTCTAGTCAATGTTTCCATACTGAATCAGCCAGTGTCACAGTGAGATTGTGTTTATTTTTTATGTTGGAACAGAGATTTCTTCCTTCACTCTAGCAGTTCTGCTAAGATAAAAATGACGAAGAATGAAGCGGCATTTTGGGGCTTTGGGAACCTTGTCCTTGATGAAAGCCTACTCTTTAATGCTCTTTGCAACAGTTTTGGTAGTAGTGGGCTGCTGCTATGCAGTAGAAATTTCAGCTTTCTTTTATCTCTTCCAAAGGGGAAACCATTTTCTTTCCTTTGGACTAGCAATGCTCATGAGTAGCTGGAAAACTCCCCTATCCTTTATCTTTCTAGAATCATGAAGGCTATTGTAGTTTGTCATCTGCAACAAAACTGACTTGGTGGGGCTTGTGTAGGAAACTTTAGTTAATCTTAGAGACTTCCCAAAGCTTCCTTCTTTACTTATTCACAGTCTTTCACTGCTCAGTAACAACAGGAAACAGATAGATGCAATATATGACAAAATTAAGCATTTCCAAAAAAGAACCTACACATTTATATATACTACACATAAAACCATCCCATCTCCCAAAGTCATTATTTTAAATTATGACATAAAACTAAGTGTTCAAGTCAACCGTAGAGTCACCTTCCCGTCCTTCCCTACTCAATAACTCTCGTTAGCCATGGCTTGTGGTCTACTCTACCTGGAAATGTCTCTGACTCTCCATCTCCATCCCAATGCCCCATCCAATGCCTTAGAGTAGTCTCTTTGATGGCAAGAAGTTTTCGTAACATTAATCTCAGCATACTAACTCATCACAAATCTGGGCGCATCCTCAAGAAACTTGTGCAATTATGTCAAAATTTTTCCTGTAAGCTGGCCATCACTGAACATTTCAGATGTATGTGCTGCCTTTTCTATCAGCTGTTGTGAGCTTTTTCTATCGGGGATATCGCTCTGCTTACTGTCCTATACTCTTGCCTGTTGGTTGCCTAACTCTATTTCTTTTTTAGTAAAATGTTGTCCTGTAATTGGCGTTAATACTACATTTAATTCTCACATAACAGTACTTTATAGTCTAGGAATTTGTACTTCAGTCATCCATATTCATCCCTTTGTAGTTTTTTCTGAGACAGACTAGCTCTGAATGGTTTGGAACTCACTGTGTAGCCCAGGCTCACAGAGACATGCCTCTCTCCTCCTCTCAAGTGCTAGGGTTATGTCCTGAGGAACCATGCCTGGTCCTTATATAGCTTTTATGCCTCTGACCTAGATCCTTGCATTAGCACTCTCCTGGTGCAGCATGGGTTTATATTACAAGATAGTACAGTGGCTTAAGCGATATCTCCTCCACTCAACCTCCATATGTCCATCCATATACAATTCCTGAAGTTCTGACTGTGACCTTATTTGGAAAGGACTCTTGACAGATATCATTGATCTCATGACACGCTCGCTCATTCTGGATTATGCACTTTATATCCAACACAAATGTTTTCACCAGTGTAGAAAGTAGAGCCACAAAAAGACTCCACAGAAGAATGGTGGCAGAGGTGAAGCAAGCATAATCTATGAAATTTCAAGGGCTATCAGAAGATCTAAGAGTCAGGCATGGACAAGGAATTCCCTTATGGAACTTCAGAGATTATATTCTTGTTGCTTAAATCAGTCAAATATGTGGTGATTTGTTTACAGAAACTATACAAAATAATACAAGGAGTTGTTTATGACTGCCCCAAATACATGTTAAAATCCTGGAATAGAAAAGAAACCATGCTTTTACTTAATAGATTTTATGGTTTTGAGTAGGTTTTGAGTTAGAGAAAAATTAAAGAGTCAACACGGAGCATTCACATATATCTTTTCCCTTCAGTTCCCCTATTATGACATATTATTAGAACATTATTAACATATTATAAACATCTTGCTTTAGTGATATACAGTTGTTAAAATCACTGGGCCAGTACTGGCATGTAATTATGTTGATAATACCTATGGTATTAAGGTTCACTTTTTGCTGTACCATCTATTGGTCTTGAAAGGTATAATATCCTGAATCTGTTCTTGTAACATCAGGCAGATTAGTCTCACTGCCATAAAAATATTTGTGTTTTACTCTTTTTTTTCCTAAATTGTGGTACCCACTCATCTTTCTTCCATTTCCACCTTCCTTTTCTTGAACATCATTTAGTAAGAATCACACTGAGTGTCCACTTTGCAGATTTCTTTCTGTGGTTTAATGACCACTTACAGGTTTCACCTTCTCTTTTGGTAACTTGAGAGCATGTTTCCTTAACTGGTAAATAATGTTGCATTTGTGGATTATAGAGTATTATAGAGTTTTGTATAATATAGTAAGCTTCTCACTTAGAACATGACAAACTCGGTCTCATTGGATTTGTAGATACACAGTACCTGGATAAATG
>NC_022009.1:78429132-78431269 GCF_000317375.1 Microtus ochrogaster
ACTAGAATGTGTTAGCACATAATACATATGTACATATATATTTATATAACACTAGAACATGTTAGCACATGATACATATGCACATATGTTAGCACATGATACATATGCACATATGCGTATTTATATATAACTAGATGGTGTTTTTAGAAACACTGACTGCTAAACTTATGACTTTTTCAAAGTAAATTTTCTGAATTTTTTTAACTACTAGAAAATCAGGAAGTTAAATTTTATAGAATGAATCATTTTATCTAAAAGTAATAAATCATACATGATAAAATTAAAATATGTTAGGTACTACTCAGTTTCAAAAGGACAAATATGGAATTTTTTATAATTAAAAAAAGAGTTGCTTTTAGATAGCTTAATAAATTGTGGCATTTAACTGTGATTGTGGTTTATTTGTGATGACTTCAGGGGAGGCAAAAATTTCATTACCTAATTTCATAGTAGATCATTTCAACCACAGTCAATCATATTATACCCCACAAATAGGAAGCACTGTACTCCCCACTCCAGTTTAAGACTATCCTCAAATAAACTACAGATTTATATTTCATCTGGTCTTGTGGAGAAGAAAATAAATCATTTCCTTCTGGAATAATGAAAAAAATTATCCTCAACCCCCACCCATAAGATATTGGGCAAGAAACAAAAGCACGAAGATTTTAATCACAACTTCAAAAAGTTCACAGTACATGAAATCCTGTGGTACATTTACTCAAGCTATGATTATTTTGTCTTCTTATTAATGATTGTATTTTAATTTGTATCCAAAACTAAGCAAAACAAAAAAGCAAACAAACAAAGGAGCAGGAGAGGAGAATGTGGTGTAAAGGAGGAGGAAGAGTAGGAGGAGGAGAAAAAAAAAGAAAAGGAAAATTCAACTTCTGATTTTTCAGAAAACACACATAGGTCAAAACAACATACTCACTGCCAGAGGCTCCTCCTTCTCCCTCCAATTCCTTCTCTCTCCAGTGCCTCCAGCTTTAGTTTTCCGACTTTTCATCTCTCTCTCCTCTCCATGTTAATGAAAGTTCTACACTTTTATCCTCATTTGCAAAGGAAAAATTTGAAACTCTTTTGCTCTCAGCTTGCTAGAAAACATGAATGTATTGAAATCCTTTTGATAATCTTTATTATTTTGTTGGTATTCCTTTTCTGTCTACAACAAGGTTTCCTGACTTTTTTTTAAGCTTCTTGGAGTTTTTTTCTTGTTTGTAAGATGCTTTGACATTTAAAAAAAAATGTTAGCTTCTTTTCTTAGTCATATTATGTCGAGTGATTCACTTTTTCTCTCCTTTTTTTTTAAACCTCAGGCATTTCTGCTGGTGCATCTAAATTTATCATGCAACTGTTTAAAAGAGAAACCAAAATCTTCACATGTGCATGTTCACAGTACAATAAAACATGCTTATTTTTAACACTTAACAGTTTAATATATATGACATACATATAAGCATTTATTAACATACTATCTTTCCTAGGAGATAGAGAGGCTTTACCAGACTCTCCTAGTTCCAGAATCTTCTAATAGCTTGAGGTACTGCTATCCTTTCCGTTTAATTTCGTTATAGTATGTGCCACATTTAAACATCCATTGACCACGACTTATTTTTTCAGGCAATTGGCTAAACATTAGAAATGCAACTTGAATGTGGCATGGACACTGCACTCAAGTATTTCACACACCCTAAACACAACTTGGTTCATGAGAAAGAGGTGTATTAATCCCAAGAACAACGGACTCACAAATATCTCTCCTTGAAAAATACTCAGCCTAACTGAAAAAATTAAAATGTAAAAGAGACATCTCTCCATAAGAAAGAAAATTCATAAAATATTTTAGATTAGATTCAAGGATCTGAACTTAAAAACAAGGCTTTTGACCAAAGTTAACATCCTTTAAAGATTAAAAAAAAAATACTCCCATCAAATGAGGTACAGAACAAATTTGTTGCAACATAATGAAGGTTAAATATGAAGAATCCACTACTACTAAACAGAGTTATATAAATCCTACACAGATTGATGAGTTAAGGAAAAACCCAAATTGAAAAAAAGGAAGTAAAATCAACAGTTTACAGATTGTATGTGTATCTTCCATGCATAAAACTCCAAAAACTAAATATTCACA
>NC_022009.1:78431499-78434014 GCF_000317375.1 Microtus ochrogaster
AAAAATAATATTAGAAAAATGTTCATGCATCAAGTACAATGTAGAGAATTTGGCATGATCTCTTTCAGAGTCTACTGACATATTTTAGACAAACAGAAAAAATATTCTAAAACACATACGAAACTTCTAAATATCCTGAATAGATGAATGATCTTGAAATTGAACAGAGGTTGCAACACATACTTTCTGACTCAAGAATACTTTACAAAGCTCCCAAATCAGAATGACTTAGCACTAACATAGACTAACATACTGAACAGTGGAAGAACACTCGGAGCTCAGAAATAAACCCATACAATGCATTCAGCTCATCTTTGATAAGGAATCCAAGACTCTTTAGTTCAAAGATAATCTTTAGTAAAGAAAGGAGGCAAGCAGATAAAAATGTATAGCTCAATAACATCACTCAAAAAAGAATGAAATTTAAAAAGAAAGAATGAAACAAAATAATATTTCAGGAAAATTGGATTTCCAAATGTAGTTGAATGAAATTGAACCCTTAATTTAAAACACGGACAGTGAGAAAATTAAAATCAATGAAAGTTTTACATCTTGACCAAGGATCTCAAAACTTTGAGAAAAAAACACAGGTGACATTAAGCTTACAACAATTTCAAGTAGACAGCTCAAAAGCACAATGAACCACAATATAGTCAGGCGACTGTGATTACATCAAACAAAAAGTCTTATGGATGTCTACAGAAACCAAGGCAGGGTGAAAGGGCAGCCTACCTGCAAAGAACTGGCCAAGGGTTAGGGTCTAGATACAGAAAGAATTGCTAGAACTCAATGTTGACAACTAAATAACTTCCTACCAAGTAGGAAAAAAAAAGCCTTGAAAAATATTTATGAAACTATATATAGGTGACAAACATTGTATGAGAAGATAGACAAAATCATAATAATCACCATGGAAAAATAGCTTAAAACTATAATGACATCCTATCTCACATTTGCATCATCAAACCAATATTCCATAGCATAAAAGAATAAAACACATCTTTTAACTAATATTCTGCCACAGTACCTGAATCTGAAAAGAACAGCTTTATTTGATGGTATGTCTCAATATTCCAAACATGATACTGGAAAGTAGCAATGACACCACTTAGTCTTATTCTCTATAACCCATGGGAAGAATTAGGCTCTCTGTTCTACTACAGCCATAGAAAGAATCTCATTGAACCACCACCCTGAATTTTTTTTCTCAGCCAGATTAGGCTCCTTGTGCCAAGAAAATATCAGGAAGAACAAAGAGTCACTTATCTGGCAGCCGTCCTAGTTAGCAACACATCATAACCAGAAGAAATATCTATGGTAAAATGAAGGATAAATATATTTGTATTCAAGGCTGATAGTCTGGCATTAGAGTGTCTTTATTAGAAGGTCTAATAATAATGCAAAGTTGCATTGTCCATTGAGGAGAATATTATAACCATGGCTTAGATCTTTCAGAGCAGATTGACTGACTCTCTCAGGCAAACCACCTAGTGAGCAAAAATTACGTGCTGGGAATGAGAGGACACAGGAGAGGGGGTGGTGAGTCATCCATTATGATCTTAAAGATCAGCTGTGCCTCCATTAGTACCAAAAACACTTTTAATTTTCCAAAGAATGATAAATGAGAGTCTTAGAGATGCTGTTATTTCAAGAATTGATAGAACATTCTCGTGAAACTGTGTGGCTTAATTAAGGGCTACAATCAAGGGTCCACTCAGATAGTCTCTTCAGCTCTGATATGTCTCTCTCTCAACAGCACTCAGTTCTCAGCTGTCCATTGGGTGTGTGTGTGTGTGTGTGTGTGTGTGTGTGTGTGTGTGTGTGCTTGTGTGGTGGTGGGTGTGTATGTGCATGCATGTGTGTAATTTGAAAAATAATAGAGAATGTAAGGTTGTGTGAGTAGTGAGGTGGGGAGGATCTCAGAGGAATTTTGGAGAGGACAAGTATAGTCAAAATACAGTGCATAAAAAATTTAATTTAAATAAATTTAAAACATTAATCCTTTATATATAATGCATGATTCGTGTTTGTTATTTTCTATGCAGGTAATCAACTTAAATAAAGTTATCTTTTTTCTCATCTCTTTATATATACTACAGGTTTAGTATTTGTTACTCCTGCTACTCTCGATGCAGCTAATCAACCATGATAAATTGATCTGTTTTCTCATCTTCTTAGTCATAGACTCACCTTGCTCTCGTATGAGGTCATTAGCCACCAGTGCACACATACAGAATCCCTCAGCAGGGATGGATAGAGCTCCCTTTCTAACACAAAGACATATGACACCATCTAGAAAAAAATGCTTTTTTTATTATTACTATTTTTTATTGAGCTCTACATTTTTCTCTGCCCCCCCTCCCTATCTCTCCCCTCCCCTTCATCTAGAAAAATCCTTAATGATTCACAGATCACATCAACAGCCTTAACTTGTTCTTTCATGCTGTTTCCTGTAATCCTGGTCAGCTGTCTTATATTTGTGTATACAAACAAGCAAACACACAAAAGCTAAAGT
>NC_022009.1:78434279-78458673 GCF_000317375.1 Microtus ochrogaster
CAGCCTTAACTTGTTCTTTCATGCTGTTTCCTGTAATCCTGGTCAGCTGTCTTATATTTGTGTATACAAACAAGCAAACACACAAAAGCTAAAGTCAGCTTTATATAAGTTCCTTCAGCTTCTTGTCACTAAATTCATTGGTAAAATATGTAAATTCCACAGCTATAGTTGCATTGCCTCTCAACTAATACCATTTTAACACCTTCCTTCCGGAGTTGAGTTTACAGGGTTTTCACACTTGTTATCTCTGCTTAACTGCAGAGCTCCCTTTGGGCACCTTCGTTTGGACGTGGGGAGTCCATCACTCTGTTGCATTCCCTCATTGTGTAAGTCATCTCAGTGTCAATACATCCAACAGAATCTTCTCTGTCAACAGATTACAAGCCATTCTTAAAAATGCAGGATATTTACCCTGGAATCTGAAATGCTCTCTTGGCTTTTGTGACACCCGTTAGTTCTATCTTGTTCCTTCACTGCTCAAAATTGTCACTCAGCAACGTGGTTGATCCTTGTGTCTGCCACATCCCCAAACTGTTTGAGGTTTTCTAGTGTTCCAGACTTCCTTTTTTGAATGTTTTACAATGATAAAAGGGAAACAGCATTCAGTTCCCCAACTCCACCCTTATCCAGTGAAAAATACCAGTGTCGACCCTCCACTCCTTTTATCACAGCCACACATTTCCAAAACCAAGGTTATTGTCCTGCTTTGTCACCCTCTGCTGTCCTTATGTGATGACCGCATCATCAGCAACATAAACTAGGACCTGTAGGATCATCGTTTCCTTTACTGGGCACACCTTCTCTTCAAGCTTCTCCAGCTTCTCCGTTGTATTTGCTGTCCTAGACACAAAGGCCTATTTTGATTACTCATTAAGACATTTGTAGACTGGAGTTCTAAAACATCAAAATATTCTGATTATCCTTCTCTATCTTTTCTGAAAATAGATACTGGAACTCGCAAGTAAAGTTGTTGAAATTTTCCTCTTTTGTCTCCTCTGAGGTGATAAGTCCATTATGGGAATGGAATTGAACATAAAGCTGTTCATGGCCCATTTCTTCTATACCAAAAGAAATAATACTCAAGTATCACTGTGAAATCAAGTGATATCGGATAGTTAATATTCTACAATATTATGCAGCCAGCATGACTCACTCAGCAGATTTTACCTATATTTATTCTTTTGCATACTAGAAGTAGTGGCTCGTTCAAGATTTTAAATTTCTCTTAAAAATTGTCTGTGCTGGGCAGGTAGAGGACAGGAATTGAATTGTTTTTCCTCTCCATCATTAAACAATTCAAGGTATTAACGTTAATTTAACTTCTTGAAACTTAAATCCTGTGAACCTAAACATCGTTCAAAAGCTACAGTGAACACGAATTGTTACGACTTTAGTGGAAATCAAGTGGTTATAAACATATAAGCTAAAAGCAGGCAATGCGATCCCAGCAAAAAATAATCACTTCACGGATAGAACCTGGAGAAATGGATAATCTCTAAAATATTGAACAGCAAAGCAAAGAGCATTGCTAAAAACCTACAACATTAGAAGGAACAAGAACATTTGCCTACTAAAGTTCAATCAGAGAATAGTTTTGGAACTGTCTTATTTAACCACCCCTCCACCACCAGATGAGACTCAAACTCAACAACCTCAGTTCTGCAAGATTACAATCAGTGCGGTAAGCTCAGAAAGGATGGGAAGGAACAATCTGCTCCCCAGACACTGCAGGTTATTAGCGTTTGATAGTCTCCGAACCAGCTCTACCACATGGCTGCTGAAAAATCCACTCATCAGGAAAAACCGTAAAACTCGAGGCATAAAACCTGTACCTATTAAGGATCAAAAATAACCAGTGACAGAGAATTTGCCAGGAAGGAAAATAAAAAAAAAATAGGATTACAACCCTTCAAAACTGCCCTTAGGGGGGCATATTGTACATAACTCCATAACAGACACAGGGGCACACCCAGCCTGTAGCCACTCTTGAAAGTAAGAAACTAAGGTCTTCGACCAGTATGTGTCTGTGAATTTACCTCCTTCCCCAGATTTTCAAAGTGAAGCAAGTACTATTTCTCATAAAGCAACAACATAAAAATATAAAAACATGTATTACTAAAACAACAACATAAAAATAAAAAAACAGGTATTACTAAAGCAAAATAAGGCAAACCCTGAGACACTTGTGAGAAATTCTCCCTCTCATATTTCTAGGTGCCAAGGATTATATATAATCCAGAATGTTTGTGTGGGCTACATCATTTTTTGGATTTCATTTTTTAATATAAAATGGCCAATGTTGGAATAGTCTCTTGAGGGAGAGAACTTCCACTGGTCTCTTGTGTGGGGGGATGCATTCTGCATACATTCAGAGCCTCTGTGGCAGAATCTAGCTTTCCTACGATGAATGAAGTTTATGATTTGCTCAGGTCCTCACACACCCATAGATTTTCAAAATTAGGAGTAACATAAATAATAGGATGTAACCAATCAAGATGTAAATTTATTTTTGTCTGCTACGGCTCCTGTAGATTTTACTCATGGGAGAATGTCCCTCCAATATTTGATGAAAATGTAGGCCCCATGGTTTTGTTTATATTTAATTGACCCCTTGAATCATGACTGCTGCTGCATTTTTGTCCAGAAGAAAAGCTTTGCATGCAGAATTAACTTAATCAGCCATAAATTTGGCCCTTTAGATTAGCTCCTTTCTGGAGCCTGTTAGAAGGCCAGGGGCATCACTGATCACATTTGTTGTTGTTTTCATTTTATTTTCTTTTGTTGAAAATAGATTTTTTTATACACTATATTCTGATTATGGTTGTCCCTCCTCTAACTCTCCCCAGTTCTTCCCTGCTTCCTTTCCAGTCCAGATTCACACCCTTTCTTTATCTAGTTAGAAAACAAAAAACAGTCATTTAAGGAATGAAAATAAAGGTAAGATAAAACAAAATCAAACAGATCAGAATAAGACAAAACAAACAGACAGAAGCAAAGAACCTAAAAAAAAGCACAAGAAATGCATATAGATCCAGAGAAACACAGGTTCATATACACAGAAATCCTATAAAAACAAAAACCAGAAGCCATAATATGTGCAGTCACATGTTTTAGGCCAACATCATTTGTAATCATTAGTCTCTCTCTCTCTCTCTCTCTCTCTCTCTCTCTCTCTCTCTCTCTCTCTCTCTCTCACCCCTCTCCGTTTCCATGGATTTCTTCCAGTTGTCTTCTACCTCTCAAAGTTTCTTGATGTGGGATTCCCCTCTTTATGCTTTGAATACCATTGGTTAAGAAAGAAACTGGCTTGGCCTGATAGGGTAGATAGGCAGGGAAAACTAAGCTGAATGCTGGGAGAAAGGAGGATGAGTAAGGAGAAGCCATAGAGCCACTGCCAGAGACAGATGCTGAAACTTTGCTGGTAGGCCACGACCTCGTGGTGATGCACAGATTAATGGAGATGGGTTAAATTAAGATGTAAGAGTTAGCCAATAAAGAGCTAGAGCTAAAGGGCCAAGCAGTGATTCAAATAATACAGTTTCTGTGTGGTTATTTCAGGTCTGAGCTGCTGAATGGCTGGAACAACCAAGCAACCTTCCAAGAACAATTTTTGATCTTAATTTCTCTCTTCTACTTTTTAAATTAGGTAGTTCACATTTTTGGTTTAGAATACAGATAAACTTTGGCTTGCCTTGATGGAATAGGATATCTGCAGGCCTCTAGATCATATCGTGTTAAACAGGACTTTAGTTTAGCTCTATATTAGATAACCACAAGAATCAGCAGGATTTGTCTCTCTTGTACTCAGACAAACATCAGGATGGAAGGTGTTTTGGAATATTTCGGTATTCTAGCTCTATCACCAAACAACATGGTTGACGTCCTCTTGCTCCCTTAGATGTCACCTCCCAGCTACAAGGACATGTGGACCTTGGTTTTCAGTTTACCATGTGAAGTTTATTTGTCACAAGGTTTGACAAAGTTCTGCCAACCTGAAAAAATATGTTGGTATAAGGCATTGACTGATCTTAATCTACCCTTTTGCATTTCACCTGTAGAGTCACTGGAGTTGTGAAACAAGAACTCCAAGTATGTTTCATGACTATGTGCTGTACAAGATGATGTGGCCCTCCCCTCACTCTCTCTTTGTGCAGTATTTGTTAAGAGCCAAGTAGTTCCAGTTTTGAGGCAAGTCCCAGACATCCCTCTACAGTCTTACAGCTTCTTTTTTTCTTCCCAAGCTCTAAAAAATGAATCAGTTTCTTATCATCTTTATATAGGAGTGAGCTCAAAAGATGTTAAGATGAATTATTCTTTTCCATGAATAGACTCTGATGAACACATGAAGGAGCTTAAAGGACAATTCATTGCCTAAAAATGGGACACATACACATGTGTGCATGGCACTGTAATGTATCTTATTTTAAATCTCAATAGTAAATGACACATATGCACATATTTGTACACGTGTGCTTTTCCATCTCACTATTCAGCTACTCAGTGCATATGGAAACTCTGACAGCATTTGTGATGGATGGAAATCTTTAGTTCTAATAAAGCATTCCTTGGACACAAGTGTACTCAGGAGGAAATTGTAAAACTTCCACTGAGGGTGAAGATGACTAAATCAATAATCTTGATCAACAACCTGTGGCTGTTCCCAGAAATTCCTGACCAGTGAGAGTCAAAATCATTGATTTTTAGGTTTCTCTCCTTTTTCTTTTGAGAAAACTGAAGCTCTTCTGTGTTTGGAGGTGTAAATAATGCAAGGAGGAGTCACAACAGAGGAGTCTTTACCCTATGGGTGACCCCTTGTTGTTTATCTGCCAGAGATAAACAGCAGATGATTCTGAAACAATTGCTTGTGGACAAAGAGCTCAAGTCCTGTATCTAACATGAATTTAAAAATGAATCAGAATTTAAAAAAAATAAAACAAAACAAAACAGAGGAGTATATAAAATATGATTATGGTGTCAATTATTTGACAAGCCAATTAAAAATTAAAACCTGCAAGATCAAGTGGAGAAGTAAGTGTATTACAGATGGTATGGTTGCCGTGCTCCTAGTGAATGACTGAGTTGCTACTCTACATGAAAATAAGAATATCAAGCATCCATCTTGGCTAATTCTAAACTGTTTTCTCTCTTGATAGTTTCAGATTATCATCCAATTTTAATCTGTATATCCATAAACATAGAAAGACAAAGATATGAATGCATTTGTAATTCTGTGATAATTGCATTTGTGGATCAAGAGTAGCAACAGTCAAGAATAATCTAACTGTTATTCTTAATTTTAACTGCTATAGGACACATAGTTTCTGACCCCAGATAATATGAGTAACATTACAAGGCCAGTAAGATTTGTGCTGGATTAGGTCTTACATATCATAAAGGAAATTATCAAGCAAACTGAAAAGTGAAATGAGTCTATTTATCCTTTAGTCATGGAGTGGTGTCCTTGGATTCCTATTGCTGTAAAGAGACACCATGACCAAAGCAACTCTTTTGTTTGTTTGTTTGTTTTTTGGTTTTTCGAGACAGGGTTTCGCTGTGGATTTGGAGCCTGTCCTGGAACTAGCTCTGTAGACCAGGCTGGTCTCGAACTCACAGAGATCCGCCTGCCTCTGCCTCCCGAGTGCTGGGATTAAAGGCGTGCGCCACCATCGCCCGGCTAACTCTTTTGTTTTGTTTTTGTTTTATTTTTATTGAGCTCTACATTTTTCTCTGCTCCCCTCCCTGTCTCTCCCCTCCCCTTTAACCCTCTCGCAAGGTTCCCATGCTCCCAATTTACTCAGGAGATTTTGTCTTTTTCTGCTTTACATGTAGATTAGATCTATGTAAGTCTCTCTTAGGGTCCTCATTGTTGTCTAGATTCTCTGGGATTGTGGTTTGTGGGCTGGTTTTCTTTGCTTTATGTTTAAAAACCGCTTATAAGTAAGTACATATGATAATAATTGTCTTTCAGTATCTGGATTACCTTGCTCAAAATGATGTTTTCTAGATCCATCCATTTGCCTGAAAAATTCAAGCTGTTGTTATTTTTTTCTGCTGTGTAGTCTTCCATTGTGTAAATGTACTACATTTCACTTCGCCATTCTTTGGTCAAGGGGCATCTAGGTTGTTTCCAGGTTCTGGCTATGACAAACAATGCTGTTATGAACATAGTTGAGCACATGTCCTTGTGGCACGATTGAGCATTCTTTGGATATTTACCCAAAAAGTGGTATTATTGGGTCTTGAGGAAGGTTGTTTCCTAATTTCTGAGAAATCACCACACTTACATCCAAAGGGGCTGTACCAGCTTGAATTCCCACCAGCAATGCAGGAGTGTTCCCTTTACCCCACAACCTCTCCAGCATAAGTTGTCACCAGTGTTTTTGATCTTGGCCAAGACCACAGCAACTCTTATAAAGGAAAACATTTTATTGATGTGATGATGTTTCAGGTGTTTGGTCCATTATCATCATGGCAAGACATGGTAACATGCAGGTAGACGTGATACTGGAGAAACAGCTCAGAGTCCTACATCTTGCAGGAAACAGGAAGTGACTTGAGACACTGGTCTGTATGTTGAGCATACATGAGACCTCAAAATTTACCTCCACAGTGACGCACTTCTTTCAACAAGACCACACCTACCCTAACAAGATCACACTTCCTAATAGTGCCACTCCCTTTGGGGGACATTTTCTTTCAAACTATCACAAATGGGAAGGCAGGGAGAGATTCCAAGTTTCGCCTCATTTTTTTTCTGTAACATTGTGATAATTTTACACAAAAAAATTAAACCAAAGCCAGGAGATACACATATGCTAATTTGTTAGAAACGTGTGAAATCTCTTGTTAGGATGTAATTTCTTCCTCTGGCAGGAACAAGAGCTTCTGCCCATATATTGGAAAGGTTTTAATTGTTTGGGGTCTATTGTTTCAATTACTTGAAAGCTGACAGCAGGGACACAAGTGACTCATTTTAGGATATCTCTTCTTCTGCAAGGGTGCTTATAGGATGAGAGCAACCTCATTCTCAGCCTAAAGGATAACTCCCTCAAAGGTTCAGAACAAATAGTTCACAGTCTTCAAATGGCAGAAAGAGCAGCACATGGTTTTTCCAGGGAAACAATCCTTGGTTCCATATCCACTAAGGAATGTAAGAACAATCTTCACATATTTCAATCAACCAAATGGAACAGGAGATAAACATATCGCTAAGTATTAGAGAAAGACAGCCAAAAGATAAACAGAGTTGATACTTATATTACAGGTCAAATTGGATATCCTAGAAAGATGCAAGGTTATTCATCATCTGAGGAGGATGGGGAGGAAGATGTTAGTCCCCTGGTTAGTCTAACCTAACATCTTAGCTAAGAAACTGTTCTGGGTTCAGGAAAGCTATTCCATCACTCAGTACCACACCTGACACTTAGGGCATTCATTCAAGTGAGCTAAAGTAGTAAGTGGACAGGCAAGCCTGTTGGCTCCCTGTGACCAGAAGGTGGAACAGTAAGCCTCCCTGCCCCAAGCTGACCTTTATTTCAGAATTACAAAATACTTTTGTGGCACTGACCTTTCAAAATGATGAGCTTCTCCAGCTGGCTCTAAAGTTAGTCTAAGATACCTTGAAATTCTTTGTTCAATTCCTCCATATGCTTCTTTTTAAAAATTTTTAATCATGAAGCGGTTCTTTACAGATTTCATAACTTTAAAACTTCACATGATACATTGACAAGCCAAAAATATCACTTTCCTTTTTCATCATCTCTACCATTGTGATTTATGATTTCTTTTTATTTGGTTCTGGTCTTAGATTTTTGAAGTAGTAGGTAGGATAGAAATCCACTCTTTGAACTGAATAATATATAAATATCAGAACTGGATACAATAATGGGTCTGTTGTGCATCTCACAGGAGAGCCAGTAAGATAAATACGGTAGCTGCATAAAAATACCTTATTATGCTTATTATAAACTTCTTTGATTTTATATAAACACAGACACACTGGTGTACAGCCTCCACAACACAGGTCAATTGATATGCATTTTCAGTATTTTTAATCACCAAATGGAGGTTACAGTAAGTTCATCTTCCTGTACTTGGAGTATTTTTCTATACGTGCAGAGCAATAACCTCTTTTTCCATATGTATCATATTTATTTCCACAATGGAAAAGTGATGACAGAAATTTTTTTTAACAAAAAGTTTCAAAAAGTAAAACAACAGTAGATTTCCCATTAAGCAAAGAATTCAGTATCTCATTTTTCAGCCAGTTTTGAAGGAGCTCTGAGAATGTCCTGGCTTTGGAAGGAATACTTCTTTCCAGCCAAAACTCTTCAGAGATGTTCAATAAGAACAATTTCCATTCAGGAAATCCATCTTTCAAACGCCAGGTGTCAAGACTGTCAAGCCTTTGGACTGTTTAGTCTTATCAAACCTAATAAAACAACCCAATGATACCACTAGGAAACATCGTGTTGCTCTTTTCTTCACTTTTTAATTCAACTCGATTTACTAAAATCCAGTTTTGCATTCTTGAACATCTTGTTCAGATTTTGAAAGGAGATTTCTCTTGAAACTATGTCAATAAAAAGAGTTATTCAAATACACACATGAAGCAAGAGTGATATTCAGACAGACATATTTTGAATTTAAACTATAGGACATGGAGTGTGCCAGACATGCTTTCTGAAGAGAAAAACCAGCAGTAGCTATTGATGGCTCATGTGACACAAGATGAAGCTGGGTGTTGTTTCATGCCAGATGTTTGAGATGCAGTGTAGAAGCAGGCCTGTGCCGCTATCTCTGAAGCAAGGGTTAGCATGTGATAGCAGGGCTTCCCTTGCATAGCTTTGTCTGAAACGCTCCTCAGTTTACATTTCATGGTTTGCACTTTCATAAAAGAAGCACACTAGAATTTTTCAAATCAAGTAATTTAAGCGTCACCTGCAATGACCACTGTTCAGATGAGTTCCTGAATGTTAATACATTTAGATAAATCTATCTTAACAGCCTACCGTTTATTACTAGCTAAAAGAGAACTTCATTTTGCTGGGTAAGCTGAGCTGACCATTAAAGTGTTTCTACAGTAAACGATAAAGCATTATGTATGATGATTCTGTATGCTTCTCTAGGTTTCATTTTCTGCTTTGAGAGAGAATGGTAAAAATTACTCCTTCACAGTCCCACATGGCCACATATGATCTCAGCAATTTTCAGTTTGAAGAATCTTTGGTCTTTAAGAAGATACATAGCTCTGTCAACAAAGTACAATTCCAGGATTGAAAAATTGCAAATCATAAGAAATAAGTGGCTATATTAACAAAGTTCCAGATTTTGTAATACGTGATGCTGTGTGTAGTGTTTTATCCAAGGATCTCAGCTGTGCCATGAGGTTCAAAAAGCTCTGCCTTTACTTAAGAGAGGCTGAAGTATGAGTCTTCCAAATTTCTATGCCTAGTTGATATTCTGTGATTATAAATTATAGCCCTTGGAATAAGCATTCCATGAGGTTTAATGCTAGGATGTTGAGTTCCACAGTAGTATTAGGTAGACACAGTCTGCTTTTCTAAAAGTAGTCCTTCACTGGCTGGACTCTTTAGTTCCTTCCAGCATGTTTAGTCTCGTTCGCTTTAACTGCATCTCTCTACACCAATGGTTCTCAACCTTTCTAACATGGCAACCTTTTAATACACTTCCTCAGGTGGTAGTCACCCCCAACTATAAGATTACTTCATTAGCTACATCACAACTGTAATTTTGTTACTGTTGATGTAAAATTTGTTTGGTGGCACTGGGTTGCAGCCCACACACTGAAAAGCACTGCTCTAGTCTCTGGAGTCCAGTCCTGATACTGCCACTGGATCCAGATCTTTTAGTGCTGACTGCTACCATATTTAATTGTCAAATGAACTGCATGTCAGACCCTGGGCACTACAACCCACAGCTACTAGAATGAGAATAATGACCCCAGCCCTCTGCTCCTAAGGCAGTGTCATGTCTTAAATATCACTTCTAGTTGCTAAATGAAAAAACTAAAAATCAGCTCTTTTAGAAATTATTATGATCACATAAGTATGGGAGTTTGACATCATATCCACTTAGGAGTGCTTTTTATCACTGTGTCTGACTCAGGAACCTCTGTTCCTCCCTTCGTCTGAAGGTCTCATCTCCGTTTCCCACTATTTGGTCTGGTTTCATAGTCCCAGTTTAACATATAATAGCAATTTTTTAAAAAAATATCATCAATATTGAGAGGAAATTAACAATGGCAGAATTTGTTAACAGAGCAGCTGCTGTTCTTTTTTTTTTTAATTTCCTTATTTTCTTTTTTTCTTTTCTTTTTTTTTTTTAAGAAGGTCGAAATTTAATGAAAAGGGGAAAGCTCCACAGATGTATGAATTCTGTTCAGGATGAATCTGAAGAATTTCACACCCAAATACATTAAACTTCTGAAAAGTAAAGACCACGAGAGCATGCTGAAAGAAGCCAGCAAGAAAGGATTGCACCCCTACTAGGACAACTGACTAACTGCCACGAAGAAAGAAAGAGAGCATGCCCTTTCTATAGGAAGCATTGAACATTTAGCACAAATGAAAGCAATGCTGGCTGTCCCACAGAGCCTCATCTGTGAAGAGGCAGAAGAGGAAACATTAGTGGCTTGGTGTGTATTACCTCAATTACCCCCGATTATCCTTAAAAGCAAAATTAATATTACATTTATAAAAATTTAAAAATTTGATACATTTGATAGTCAATAATAATTGTTACATGAAGAGTGGCTTAAATTTGAATCAATCAAATTTGAAGACCATTTCTCTTTCCTTTAAACAAAATGTGACCAAAAATTATGAATTGCCAATGAAATTGTGTCATTACACATTATACTGGGAAATAATTTATTTGGCTGGAGAAATTTTTTTGTATTTTGAAAGACTTTATTTAGTTCGCTACAGTAATATTTCTGGACACTTGGCAAAATGACCCCATCATGTATAGAACAGGACATTTTTTAATATGCCAAAAACATGTAAATTGAGGTCTACAAAGCCCATGAAGTATTTCTAAATCAAAAGTGTTCAGTGTCGGCATACAAAATTCATTGAGGTTAGAGAACTTACTCCATCCATGTTATTTCCAATTTCCTTTAAAATACAATTTTATGTCATTTCCTGTTTTTTCCTATTTCTTTATATTCCTAGTATAAGACTTTCTCAAACATTATATTCTAGGGCATGTATTTATGCCTGAGATGGAAAGTTGTAAAATTCAATCCTTTGATATTCAAAATATTTTATCTGTAGTCATGGTCATGGACTGAGGTAACATGTAATATCGTTACATCCATCACAATGAAACACAGAGTGCATACTCTTACCCAGATGTGTACGTAAACAACTGGTGGTATCTCTGACAATATATGAATGCAGGATTAATAGTAATGTGGATAAAAAATTATCAAGTCATCTTCACTTGCTAGTTTTATGTCAACCTGTCACAAGCTAGATACATTTTAGAAGACAAAAATTGAGAGATGCTTCCACCATATTGACCTGAGGGCAAGACTGTGATGCATTTTCTTTATTGGTGATGATGTGGTGGAGCCCAGATCACAGTGGGAAGTGCCATTTCAGGCCAGTGGTCCTGGGTGCCATAGGAAAGCATGCTGAGGAAGCCATCATGAGCAAGACAGCGAGCAACCCTCCTCCATTGCATCAGTTCCTGCCTCCAGGGTCTGGTCTAGCTCTCCAACCTTCACTTCCTTTGGTGGGGGACAGACATACCTCCGTCAATAATCTTTCCCTAAACAGCTCTACCAACTATGAACCAAGCATTCAAATCTATGAGCAAATAGGGGGCCCTTCAAACCACCATGTGGTATTTACCACAGGAATAGAAATGCTCAGTAAGACATCATCTATCACAACTAATGTTAATGGATGATTTTGTCTATGTAATTTTCAAATTTATATGGCTTATAATATAATCTAAAAGAAAATGTCATCTAAGAAAACAACATTTCATAGCAACTCACATTAATGACCACAAACAAGTTGGAAACTACATATATAAAAGGCAAATTGATAATCTATGAATGTTGAATTATTTTAGAGTTTTAAATGATTTTTCTTATAATCTCTCATGTAAATTATATGGTATATAGATTCATGTTTAAAGATTAAGAAAGACCTCTAAGCATAATTTGCATAGACTATGTATGTGTTAAACATGTATCTGTTTACATATATGTACATCTTAGAGAATGATTTTTGTGTATTTCTGTGTTCCACCTTTAGTTCCAATTCAAACCCTATGTTTTGAATAAGACTGTAGCATATTCAGTGTATTTTATTTGGTTAAATGTAATGAAACTCTCATTTTCCATGGGCAACATCAGTATAGTAATAATATATAACAGCTAACTTCTCTTCTATCAAACAGCATTCCAGGTGATATTTCCATTGTTGGGAAACTGACGCAACTCGCCTTCTTTTGGAAAAGATTTCATCTAATAGGAAGTCTAGGTGGTGTGTTCCTACGAGAGAAAGGGATGCAGCTTGAGGAACAATATTAAGTTCTACAACTAAATTCTTCTATGAATTACTTCTGAAAAATTAATGCAAGCAGGTAACTCTTCCAAGTCTCTAAAAACTACTTTATATCGAAAAGCTTATCAATAATTTGCTTAAAATATTTGCACCTCTTCAAACAGGAAAAAAATAATTATTATCTTTTTCACTGTAGAAAAACTCTGAGTACCCAGGATTAATTAACATGTACTTACCATTACATGCATGTGAAGAAATGCTAAGACTCAACAATACATGTGGGAATCTCTCTCTTTCTCTCTCTCTCTCTCTCTCTCACACACACACACACACATACACCACATTCACATATAATGAAGTTTACAAATATAATACATCAAACATAAATGTCACTGTTCTCGCTAGTTTTATGTCTACTTGACACAAGCAAGAGAAAGGCAGGAACCTCAGTTGAGAAAATGCCTCCATAAGATACAGCTTTAAAGCATTTTCTCAATTAGTGGGTGATGAGAGAGCTCCCAGCCTACAGTGGATAGTCCTCATTCTAGGAGAAAACAGGCTCAACAAGACAGAGGAAGCAAGCCAGAAAGCAACACTCCTTCGTGGCCTCTGCATCCACTTCTCCATGCAGGATCCTTGCCTATTTGAGTTCCTGCCATGACTTCACTCAATGATGAACAGTGTTGCAGAACTGTAAGCTGAATAAATCTTTTCTTCCCCAACTTGCATTTTGGTTGTGGTGTTTCTTCGAAGCAATAGAAACCCGAACTAAGATGTCAAGGAATAACAGAAGCTGTTAGCAGTGACCAATGGATGAGCAAAGCCTAGGAAGAACACTCATCTTCCCTCTTCAGAGAGGTCATGGAGCTGCTAACACCTCATTTTCTCCTTCTCTGCCACGTCCTTTTCAGCCATTCCTGGACATTCTGGCAGAATGAGAACAGCATCAGGTAAAGACTGAGGGGATAGTGGCCCTATCTGCCAAGCTACTTGCTCAGCATGAAAGTTACATACAGATATGTATATGTTCATGGATGTGTGCGTGTAAGGTTCATTTTTTGATTGGGTGTGAATTTCAATATAAAACAATTGAACCCATACCTACACTGTTAATAAGGCCAAGAATAATAAGATCCATGATTAAGTAGACACGGCATAAGCCCTGCGGAAAAAAACCTACTCCTTTTCTACTGAATGATCCCAGTAATAAAATAAGTTGTAATCAACATGCCTTCCTTCCACAGTGTGGTCACCGTGTTCAAGTTAAAGCACACAGACAAGAATAGGAAGCCTAAAAATGATACACACCACTTTATAAATTAGCTTAACTTTCTGATTGCCATGTCTAAAGATAAGAAGGTTCAAAGAATGCACCAACTACAATTCTACTCAATAGAATGGAGAAAAATTTTTAGTGATTTGGCTAACTTCAACTTAGTTGTACCTAACATACTAGGAAGCTTCAAATTTATCAACTGTTTATAATACTAGCATATGGCAGAAGCTATAAAAGAAATATGAACAATACAATAAAATCCGTGGCAACTGGGAACATCTAAGTGGTTTACTGTGAAATACACATTATTACGTGAGGTAAGTATAATAATTCCAATTACACATGAACACATTAAAGCAGAGAGACTGCATATTTAATTGCTTAGTAATTCTGTTAAACTTTTTTTTATTTTCTGACACAACATGGTCAATTTTCTTTATAGACTGTTTATGAGTACTCTAAGTTTAATTGTCAAAATGTTTTGAAAGATGGAAAAAACTCTGCTATGAATATCATTAAAATTATGTCACTACAAAATTGTATCCTCTGTTCTCAGAAAACTAAAAGTTTAAAAATGAGTCATATTCTGTATTTGAATTTGACTTGGCCATATTTATTAAATTTGCAATAACTCTTTCATTTAGACTAAAGAGCCCCAATTCCAGGCACTGGTTAAATGCCAGACCTCGAAGTCTCCTATTATTCCAAGAGTAAATGTGCAAATATTTTATTTTCTTAATTTGTCTCAAGCTCTGGTTTTGTCCCAGGCAGTCCTCATTCAACTTCAAGTTAAACAAGAGCCATTCAGTCTGACAGGCTCTCATCTCCACCCCAATTTGTCTTGGCTGATTACCTCCCGCTGTGGCCGCACCACATGCGAGCACTGTTTGCAAGATTCTGATTAATGCGGCGGCCATTCACAAGGAATCCAGTCAAAGGACAGCCATCCAGAATGAGAAACTTTGACACCCACAAGGAACAGGATCTATACCCTTTATTGCAGTATTTAATAAAACCCTGTACATTGTAAGATCCAAAGCAAGTGTCCTAGTCCTTCTTTACTATCCACGTAAAACTAAATGTAGAACCAGAGATGACTGATTTAAAAAAGAGACAGACCAAGCTACACAACTGTCACCCACATTCGGGGGGCCTAGTTATGCAGGCCCCACAGCTTTCGCTCTAGAGGTCATGAGTTCTGGCTAGTTTGTTTCAGCTGTCTTTGTAGATTTCCCCATGATGTTCTTGACCCACCCCTTGTTCATATAATCTCTTCTCCCTTTCTTCCACTGGACTCCTGGAGCTCGGTCTGGTGCTTGGCTTGGATCTCTGTATCTGCTTCCATCAGTTACTGGAAGAAGGCTCTATGATGACAGGGTTTTCACCATTCTGATTACAGGGGAAGGCCAGTTCCGGCACCCTCTCCACTACATCTAGAAGTCTTAGCTGGGGCCATCCTTGTATGTTCCTGGGAATTTCCCTAGTACCAGGTTTCTCCCTAATTATATAATGGGTCCCCCTGTTGTTAGGGGAGACCACGTGTTCATTCCCAGATGCCCAGATGGTGAAATAATCACACAGAAACCATATTATTTACAATACTGTTTGGTCAATAGCTTAAGCATATTCCTAGCTAGCTATTATATCCTAAACTAGTCCATCTCCATAAATCTGTACATCACCACAAAATCATGGCCTACCAGCAAATTCTTGGTAGACTCCAACAGAGGCATCTGTCTCTGGTGGTGGCTACATGGTTTCTCATTGATTCTGTCACTCTCTCTACATATATATCTCTTCCAGTCTGGCTATATTCTGTTAAGCCATTGGCCCAAAACAACTTTTCTATTAACCAATATAAGCAACACATATACAGAAGCACTTCCCACATCACCCTATCAAGATATCTCTTTCATTGCTCTCCTGCTCTGCCCCTCCCCTAACTTAACCCATTCCCTAATATTCTCATTTCCCATCCTCTCCCCTCTATGGCCCCTGCAACCAGTTTACTCAGGTGATGTCATATATTTTCCCTTCCCAGGGCCATGATCCATGCAGTCCTCTTACAGACCTTCTTGTTATCTAGCTTCTGTGGAGCTATAATTGTAATCTAGTTGTCATTAGCATTACATCTAATATCTACTTATGAGTGAGTACATGCCCTGTTTTTCTCTCTGAATCTGGGTTACCTCACTAAGGATATATTTTTTTTTAAGTTCCATCAATTTTCCTAAAAATTTCATGATGTCATTTTTTTAACAGCTGAGTAATACTCCATTGTATGGTGTGGGAGATACTTCTGTCTATTTGTTGCTTTTATTGGTTAATGAATAAAGAAATTGGCTTGGCCTGATAGGGTAGAACTAAACTGAATGCTAGGAGGAAGAAAGCGGAGACAGGGAGATGCCATGGATCTGCCACCAGAGATAAACGTACTGAAACTTTGCTGGTAGGCCATGACCTCGTGGTGATACACAGGTTAATGGAGATGGGTTAAATTAATATGTAATACTTAGCCAATAAGAAGCTATAGCTATTGGGCTAAGCAGTGATTTAATTAATACTGTTTCTGTGTGATTATTTCGGATCTAAGCTAGCCGGGCGACTGGGAATCAAAAAGTGCCCTATATACTACAATTGTAAAAATGTACCACATTTTTTTTATTCATTCTTCAAATGAAGAGCATATAGGTTGTTTCCAGGTTTTGGTTATTACAAATAATGCTGCTATGAATATAGTTGAGCTGGTTATCCACGTAGTATGATTGAGCATCCTTTGAGTATATCCCAAAAAGTGGTATTGCTGGGCCTTGAGGTAGACTGATTCCCAATTTTCTGAGATATCAACATACTGATATCCAAAAGCAGCTATAAAACTTTGTACTTTGGGAACCAGTAGTCAAGGAATGTTCCCTTTAACCCACATCCTCTCAAACTTAAGCTAT
This sequence comes from Microtus ochrogaster, assembly GCF_000317375.1. Taxonomy (NCBI): domain Eukaryota; kingdom Metazoa; phylum Chordata; class Mammalia; order Rodentia; family Cricetidae; genus Microtus; species Microtus ochrogaster. Next base: position 78,451,043 of record NC_022009.1, read on the forward strand.
TCTCATTTTTTTTATTTTAGCCATTCTGTTAGGTGTATAAGAATTGCAAATAGATCCATATCTATTACCCTGCACAAAACTCAAGTTCAAATGAATCACAGACCTCAACATAAAGCCAACCACACTGAAGAGAAAGTGGGTAGTAGTCTCAAATGCATTGACAGAGGAGACTTCTTCCTAAATATAACACCTGTAGCACAGATACTAAGACCAACCTTCAATAAATGGGATCTCCTGAAACTGAAAAGCTTCTGTAAGGCAAAGGACACAGTAAATAAGACAAAACAGCAGCATACAGAATGGGGAAAAGATCCTCACCAACCCCACATCTGACAGAGAGCTGATCTCAGAAATATATAAAGAACTCAAGAAACTAGACATCAAAATACCAATCTGATTTAAAAATGGGGTACAGATCTAAGCAGAATTCTCAACAGAAGAATCTCAGATGACCAAAAGACATTTAAGGAATTGTGCAACATCCTCAGTCTTCAGGGGAAGGTAAATCTGAACAATTCTGAGAAGCAGGTGTCTGCTTGCGCTCGTCCTGCCCTGCATCTTTCTGGCCTAAATGCTGCCAGCAAAACTAAACAACGAAATGTTCTATTCCATTTTCTCTGCCTGCTCAATAAAATGCTATAGCTAGGTCACAGCATGTGACATCTTAAGTAATGCTTCCATGAGAAATCTGCCCAGCCTCAGGACAGCTCTGATAGGGATAGAGACCCAGCAATTCATAATCAAGAAACTTGTGGGTGAATCTCACTCAGTGGGGAGATCCACATGAGGAGAAATTGTCATCAGCTTTTCAGGCCCTTCAGTCAGAAACACAGTAAGAACCCTCAATTAGCAAGTGTTGTTGGAAAGCTTCTCACAGAGAAGATAGCAACTAGAAAAAGGAAATTTGGGTGGAAAAAGACAAATTTATGGAAAAAGAAGAAGAAAATAATATATCATTAATAATTAAATAATGATTCAAAAGATGATACATTCAGGCCTTGAGAATGCACAACTTTTAAAATAAAGAACATTGGAGAGAATTTTCAACATTTCCTGAGGATGAACACTGCATTAAAGAATAAAATAGCTTAAAAAAATAAAATAATTTAAACTAGAGATCAATGGACAATATTTAATATTAGAATAAATAAGAACATCCATAGAAAGAATGAACAAGAAAATAAAAACCAGCAATGATATTGAGAATGTTCTAAATAAGTGAAGTCTTAAAATTCTAAGTTTAAATGCTCATTTATTGTACAAGATTGAAGACCAAAGGAATTCTGCACTGAGGTATGTCATTGTGAAATTCTGGTTCATAATTTTGATAACATGTGATAATCTACAGGATTATACAAGAGGACTTTAGACAGTGCGTGTAAAACCAGGAGTGAAAAATACCTTTTTTTGCTTATTTGTAATAAAAGAAAAAACAGTAAAATCCATGCCCTCAGAATTCTGGAAAGAAATTATGAACCCAACAGAATTCCTGATGATTGAACATATTGAAACTAAATGTGATGATATTGTGGAGATAATCGGGCAATGGATATCACAAAATACCCACCTGCCATTTTATTATTTTGACATTGATGATCAATGTTTTAACTTATTGCTTTGTGAGAGCTTCCCCATTCGAATACCCTTTTAATTTTTCTAATCTCATGGAGTCTCACCCATAGATGAAGAACTGCAAACAGCTAGGGAATGCTAAGATCAATGAAACAGCCTTTTCTAGGAATATCCATCCCCCCAGGGGTTCCCCTACAAAGTGCTCAGCACTCAAATCAACACACATAGTAACATTATGCAGTTTTAACAGGCTGTATTTGTATATTTATGAATAAACACATAGCACTGATACCACCACCACATCACCAGCACCAGCACCACCATAACCACCACAGCCCACTGGAGGCTGAGTGTCTGACATGCTGTTCAGGACTGACAGGAGTAATTCTCACACTTAAGGACCTACCGTTGACCTAATGCTCTGGGCTTCTGAATTATCTTCTTTGGAAAGCTTTCATTTAATCATACATTACTAGTCCCTCAGATCTACACTTTATTAATTCTCATACTAACAATATTTAATGTTTATTTGTGTACAAGTGGGGCTGTTACATTTTTTAATCATTGAAAGCCAAGATTAAAGGAAAAATTTTACATAATGTGACAAATAATGACAATAATAAAAACCTCAAAAACAGTCAAAAAAGTCAAATTGCAGATGGTTTATATGAAGGGTATATGTCTTAAAACTGAGAAGCAAAATGTTTTGACAAGTGATACAACCTATGATCAAATCATCATACCTTTCAATGTGGTGCCTCTCTTCAGACACAATTTAAGATACACATATCTGAATTAGGAAACAAATGGTGTTTGAAAGGACATAAATAGTTATGCTCTGATAAATTTTAAATTAATTATTAAATAATTCAATACTTATTAAATTAAATATATAGGAAATCATATTAACTGACCGATCAATAAATGAATTTTGGGCTACATTTAAATATTTGAATGAATTGCACCCTTTTCAAAAGTATAAGTTGGCAGAACTAAACTTGTAAAAAAAAACTAGCATAAAATTTTAATTAAGATATCCAATAATTATTTCTTAAAATGATAATCTAGAGCCAGATCATAAAGGTGATAGGTTTTCTTTTATATTCATGAAAGATAGTACTATAGTATATTGTATGACCTATTCTTGAGGGTTGTGTGTCATAAGTACTTAAATATCTCAAGTAAAAAAATAAAATAAAATAAGACTAAAAACAAAAGGAAGCAAAGTGTAGCAACAAAGAAAGAGGGAAAGATATATATGAACACATAGGATATAAGAGCTGCACAGAGAGCTCCTTAGAGGGCCAGTGAAATTACATAAAATATAATAGGTGAACGGGCAAAACATTGCACAACGTACTCTGGGGAAGAGTTTTACATGGCCAGGAAAGCCATAGAAAGAATTTAATAACCTTCACTGAGAGAAATTAGAAAACATCCTCAAAAGCAATTAATCTCAGTGGCAACAATGATTTAACACAGCAACTATCAATGCTGTGAAAGGTAAGAAACATGACTGCTCAAACTTTTAAGAAAAAAGCAGCAGTCAGGCAAGAGACTTAAAAGTTTTTCTACTGTTTTTTTTTCTTCATTTTGACCCAGAAAACTTAATCCTTGAAAACTTTCTTCAGTAGATAATTATATACACACAAATGGGTACGTATGCAGACTCAATCTGCGTGCTGTGCTAAGGAAAACACTGAGTGGTTTGTGTGTGTCAATACAATCCATCCACCTGAGGAACTGCTTTTAGCCAAATCAGGCTGGGTAAGAGCTGTTCATTAGAATAGTTAGTTGGAAACTTTCTGTGGCCTGATGGTAAACTGAAAAGCTAAGCACAAAAGTGTGCATATACTGCATCCCAGTTTAAAACAAGGTTTCAGTACCTGGTGTGCTTTGTGCAGACAACTTACGTAACTGCTCACAGGAAAACAGCTCTAAGTAACACCAAAATCTAGCTGCCTTTGCCACTGAATAATGAGCTTGCAGGTGAAGGGTTTTGCTTTTCTCTGCTTTCATTGAAGTTCTACTAATGTTTTCAGTCAGAAAACAGCAAACATTCCAAAGAGCAAGTTGAGAACCTCTTCAGCAGACCTGGCTAGTGACAACTATGAAATGAATAGCCCTCTAAGGCACTTGATTGCTGAGACTTAGTCTTCCTACTGGCAAAAGCCGCCCAAAATAACCAATAAAACTTGTTCACACAACTGTGCTGACAATGATATTAATGCCTAGAACAACACAGAAGTTAGCTGAGGGAAAACCACGCTGGGTTCTGATGAATGAAAACCAGAGGACAGCAAAAGCAACTGGAAAATCAGAAAAGTGACCAGGAAACTGAGTGCTAAGTTCAGGCTTCCAACCTGGGTGGGCAGCTCGGGTGGGAAAGGAAATTCTCCAGGGTTTAGGCTCACTGACCACAAGTGGAACAGAGCTTGGTACAACAAGCCAGAGTGAGGCTAGGAGCTACGGAAGGTTCTGATCTAGGACCACTAACCCACCCGAATGAAGCAGAGCCAGGCCTGGGGCTCTCAATTCAGAAAACAAAGCTGCAGAGCAGGAACCAAAACCAGAGTCAATACTTCTTTGCTCAGAGACCAAGAAAGTAGCAGCTTTCTACCTCAACTCTTTCCCCTGAGAATTTATTTCTAGGGACTAATCACGAAGGAGGATTGGGTGTGCTTCTACTCTAAACCAGGAGACTTGCAAGGTTATTTTCACATGGACGCGAACATTGCTAAATGATACAAACTGTTTCTGGCGTATTAGAAAACACCAACGCACTTGGATTGAAAACCTGATTCTCCTGAAGTACTTTGTTGGGAGCAGTGAGACCTCAGATCCTGAATTTCTTGTAATCCCCTGATCTGAGTGCCTACAGCTGCTCTGAGCACGAGACCTTCAGGAGTTCCTGATGGCAGGAGAGTGGTTTCTGGTGGGTTTGGCTGGGGCGTGGCTATCTCTATATAATCCGCCCCTGAACACGATAAAGGGGGCATTCTTGGGGGAATTCAAGGATGACCGGTGTGGCTGTCTCTCTGTGTGTGTATGTGTCTTTATTTTAACCTCCAGCCCCCTTTCCCAAAGCTCGGGAACTGGGGTCTAGCCCATCGAACGCAGACAAGGGGGCGAGGTGCACGAGAGTACTTGTGTACATATAGGCACACTTACAATCTGTGTGTTTAATAGCATCTCTTCTCTTCATTAGTTCCTTTTCCATCCAGCTCTTCTACATATGCTGACAACAGTGTGCCCTAATAACTAAGGGATTCATAAAGCTTTTTCTAGTTTGCTTTTTATTAGTGCGATTAAAAAGACACCATGACCAAAAGCCGCTTCTGGGAAAGATCTCTTTCATCTTACAACCTATCCCAGAAGGCAGTGGGGTAGAGGGCATCAATTTGAGTGATGCCCAAACACACAAAGACAATTATCACATGTACTCACTCATAAGTGGTTTTTAAACATAAGGCAAAGAAAACCAGCCTACAAATCACAATCCCAGAGAACCTAGACAACAATGCGAACACTAAGAGAGACTTACATAGATATAATCTACATGGGAAGTAGAAAAAGACAAGATCTCCTGAGTAAATTGGGAGCATAGAGATTTTGGGGGAAGGCTAAAGGGGAGGGGAGAAGCAGGGAGGAGAGCAGAGAAAAATGTAGAGCTCAATAAAAATCAATTAAAAAAAAAGAAACTAAAACTAACCAGATGGAGACTAGATGAGTTGCTTATATTCAACTTCAGATTCGCTGGAAAGTAAACAAGGGAGTAGCCTGCCAGTGCAGCAGTAGAATGTCCATTAGCCAAGATGCGCTAGACTGTGCTACGGTTATGCTAGACAGCCAGCATTTGCCTCAACAAAGGTTTCTGCCATTTACAGTAATCTGGAGATTGTCAAGAGGTTCTGCACAGTCACTCTCTACTACCTGGTGATCTCAGAACCAAGAAAGCTTTCACAACGTGGTTTTCACACCAGCACCAGTGCCAAAATCAGGAGGTAAGTCAAAGCTGGGGTGCGGGGCTACCTAAGGAGATCAGAAGGGTTAGGTAATGACATTCATTAGAGCTCACAATAGGACTCAAGAGAAGCCAGAAAACATCAGCCTCCTGTTAGAGCTATAGAGAGAAATCCGAAGCAAGCCCATCATGCTCATGATGCTGCAGGTAACATACACCATGTGAGGAGAAAAGGGGTCTGCCATCATTCGCTTAAAAAGCTGGAGATTGGCAATTGGCTTTGTCATTGCAGCTACTGCCATCCATATTTATTGATCAAAACAAATCAATCAATATGTGTGTATGTTTCATATATAAAATAAGTACTGCACGTTGATCCATATTAAAACAGTGTACACTGAGATTCAGGTATCTATGGTAATCTTTTAAAGCACAGGAAACCAGTTGAAAATCCAAAAAGACTAATTACTTTCTTTGTGTGTTTGTCCTATTAATCATAGTAAAAGGTTGAGATAATTTGTTTGAAGTTATAAAGAATTGGCTTGCTTAATTCACAGAGTAGTTGATAAATTACCAGGTTCTGATAAATATTAATTCTGACATTTCTATTACTTAGGGAACAAAAATGAGAAAATGATCATTTAACAAGAACATGTATAACATAATTAATATCTTAAGTAGTTCTCTTTTAAAGAACTAAAACTGGTTTTAAAAACCTGAGGTAAGTAATCAGATTGGAATTTCAGAAATGTACAAAAACAGACATAGAAAATCCTGAACTCTCCCTCCTTCATCTATCTTTACTCTCAGGCCAACCAAACTTGTAAGTTGAGAATAAGAAAATCACTGGACCTTCACCAAAACTCTTTTGGGCTATCCTGTGGCCACCTATGTTGGAGGTTCCTGGCCACTTCACCCTAAAATAATCATACAGAAACTGCTTGGCCCATAAGCTCTAACTTCTTATTGGCTAACGCTTATGTATTAATTTAACCCATTTCTACTAATCTTTGTAGAAAGCCACGTGGCAGTGGCATACGGGCAAAGTTTCAGCATGTCTCACTATGGCAGCGGCTCCATGGCTTCTCTCTAACTCTGCCTCCTCTCTCCCAGCATTGTTCAGTCTTCCCAATCTAGCTCTGTTCTACCCTATCAGGTCAAGCCAGTTTCTTTATTCAGTAACAGATAAAAGCAACACACAGACAGAAGGACTTCCCATACCACACCTGGAGTCATGGAGATCTTACAGATCTTCATGAGCTCCTGCAGATTCTAGATGGAGCAGATGGTAGGATGGGCTAACCTAAGGTTTGAACCAGACCAGTGATTTAGTGCAATGAACATTCCCTAGTAAAGCTGAATAGACGAAGGGTGTATACTATGTGACACACCCAGGCTCCCAATGACCCTAGGAGGAATGAAGAGGTGCTAGAGAGGTGGCAATGATGGAGAAGTAAAGAGGTTTTGAGGGGGGATTGTTTTGTTCTTGATTTTGTTTGCTTGATTGTTTGTTTTGATTTGGTTTGGTTTGATTTTTTAAAAAAATTTTCTGGGGACACTGAAGAGGTGAAAGGAGGATATGGAGGACTGGGAAGTAAGCAGAATTGGGGTACGTGATGTAAAATTCCCAAAGAATCACTAAATAAAGAAATTATGTTAAAGAGAAACATAAAAAAAATCTTTAAATCTGGCTGGAGAGATGGCTCCACAGTTAAATACCAGGCTCTCAACCAAAGATAAAAGAAAATCTTTAAATTCAAAATCATGATATGCACATCCTTTTCTACAGGTTTCTGTACTCAAAACCACATAAATATCTCATTGTAAATCTTACTTAAATATTATTCTATTGTCCCCTTTATTGCTTATTGATTTATGCAATGTAATAATTATACTAATATTTGGTTGTTTCTACAAAGTTACCACACAATATTGCAAAAGTGGCTTGAGTCTTAATGTTTCAATTACACCTTATCATTTACTAACCATTATGAAGACTAGGGTACCAACCATATGTTATTCTTTTCCTGAGATTAAGGAAAAATCCCATTATAAAATCATCAGATTAAAGAAATCTCATTTTAATATATATATA
>NC_022009.1:78458773-78479392 GCF_000317375.1 Microtus ochrogaster
TGTAACTATAATTCTTGCTTGATATCTGGTTTTTATATGTAATTTTACTTTATTGAAGTTAAAACCTTCCTTTTTATTTAAACAAAAAAGGGGAGGTGATGTGGGATTCCCCTCTGTATACCATTGGTTAATAAAGAAGCTGCTTTCAGCCAATGGTTTAACAGAATATAGCCAGGCTGGAAGATATATATATATATATCTAGAGAGAGAGAGAGAGAGAGACCTTTTCACCTGGAGCCTACTGATAAGTACTTAAAGCTGTTCTCTGATTCTCATGCCCTGACCCAAGTAAGACAAAAAATTAAAGATCAAGTTTTAAAGATAGGTCTTTTGGGGAAGCCACAATCAGCTCTAGCTACCAAAACAATATCTAACAAGACTTCAAAATGCAAGCAAATTCTATTTTTGGACATCTACTATGTTTTTATGAACTAATGGTTCATGAAAATATGAGTGTTTTGTTTTCATGTTAATATTGACATAACCTTTCAATCTAAACTTGTTACCCACACTGGGTAAAGTAGTATTGTCTAAAAGATTATGCTCAAAGAGAACCATTAATATTATGATTCAATCAACACTTGTGTTTAAGTCATAATTAACTATCAATTATTAAACTTCCATAATAAGTAAGAATCTGAATTCAATCTAAATCTAGACAGGTCTCCTTACTTCCAAGGTGATTTTAGGAACAATGGCCCTGTTGTACTGGGCATCCCATCCCTAATTACTTCTTTATCTGCAAAAAGCAGCATGCACAGTGAGATGTTTAGTTTCATTACATTACAAGCAACATTTACACATGGAGACTGCCTGTATTCAGTACATATGCTGCAACGTTTGTCCTTAAGTCCAGGGATTTCCTTCAGTTGGCATGAATTATAGCAGAGGTACCTAACACCCAGATTGAGTGAGTTATTCTAGCTTACAGCGGTGTTGGAGAGAAAAGCACATAAACCAGAGGATGTCATTAGACCAGTGACAATGGAGGAGAAAATATCCCGTGCTGACAGCCCCGCTCACTTGCAAGCTGATGGGTGTCGGTGTGCAGAGCAGTACAGACAGAGTGGCTTAGGAAGGGGCTTGCTGCATCTGGCCAGAAAGGAACTGCAACAGCAAAAGGAGAAGGAGATATTGTATGTCTGCATCTGCTCCACCTAGGAGGAGCAGACACAATGAATCTACAGTATGTATAGAAAAGGAACTAACCACATGTATTAATGCAGTCTTTGTGCCTCCGCTGTAAAACAGGTTCTGGACTTGTAGTTAGCGTGTCTGCACAGATGGGGTCCATTCCTCCTTTTCTGCAGTATTCTGTATTCTAATTATGACTTGTGCTGCTTCTGGCATGAAAGCAAGGCCGCTGATGTGGCCCCAAGAGTAGGTAGGATAAAAAGCCCAGGCCAGTGAACTCATGTGTCTGTGCTTTTCCACTTCCTTTTTCCGCCTTCTGCTAATTTAGCCTGAGGTTTTTTTGACAGCATTTGGAATTCCTCAAGCTGTCTCTGCTTGCTTTTTGTTCCCTGGGAGAAAGACAGGACATTCTGAAGTAACATGGTAGTTACTAATGGGGGAGGAAGCAGAAGCACAGGTTGATTAACTGTGTGCCACAAAAACAGCACAGGGAGGTGAAGCACTAATCACTGATTGCAGCAAAAAGACCACCAAAGGGATTGGTGGAGTTCTCCAGCATTGTAGTGCAAAATCTGTACCATTGCATTCAGCTCTTCATCTCATGGGGCACTTCTTAGTGGCTATAAATGTTAGGCTGTCCAATTCTAATCATGAAAAAAAATGTCATAAAATTAGCTAAAATGCTAACTTCAATTTTCTGATTATTCTTCTCTGTTTTTATTGTTCCTGATAGAGCCTTGTGAATTTTTTCTTCTCTGTAAACTGGTGTCCATTGTTGAGTTGTGGAGATGCATAGGATTTCAACATTCCATGAGCTCTTTGAAGAACAAATATTCTTAACAATAAGTGATTCTCATGGAATCTCTACCATTGGCATTTTCTTAAATGTGTGTCTTGGACTACACTGGCATTATTCTCAAGTAGGATCTTTTATTTCAATGTCATCCTATTGAAACCTTTCAAGATGATTTGCCCTGATGACTGATATCATAATAACAACTTTGGTCACCTGAAAATCAGGATGACAGTCACACTCATTCATTCATCTAGTGACTCACTGAAAAGATATCTGTTAAATTCCAGCTATGTGTTCATCTTAAAACAGAAGGGAGCATATTTCCACAGGGAAAGGATAGTTACTTATAATAGATAAACAAACTAGCAAAATGTTTAGTAAGATAGACACTAATGGGTATTATAGAAACACTGCAGGGAGGAATATCTCAATCGATGGGATTTCAGATATAATAGCCAGAAAATACTTCACTGAGAAAAATAAGCACATCTATGGAGAGAAACACAATGCAGTCATAGATTTATGATAGAACATTGTTTTGTGATTCAGAGACTGTGAGGCGGGTGATAGGTGCAGTGTGAGAGGAAGAGCCAAGTTGCCAAGGAAACCAAAGAAAGCAGCCAATAGGAGCTGGCCGCTATGCCACAACCAGATTAGACTGTGTGAAGGAACACAAGAATGTTGGTCACTACACTGAAAAGAATGAGTGACCATTGGAGAACTCTTGCCGAAGAGTGACCTGCATAGGTTTTGTCTTTATAAGCCTGCTGTTGACAATCAACTGTTGAAACTGCAAAGACCAAATGAGAGAGAGCATCAGCTAGAAAATGAAAAGTACCAGGAATGAGCAAACACCCAAAAGAAAAAGGACAGATGGTTTATATTACATATGCATCCTTGGATGACCAGAGCTTGGTGACAGATTGGAAACCAGTCATGACAAAGGGTCTAGAAATTTTGGGCCAAGAAAAGAATGGAAGCATAGGGTACCATTAAGCCAGAGAAAGGAGACTCTGAGGAGTAGGTTTGTGGAGAAATATAGGACTTGGAGTGTAATTTTAAACTTGCTAAGTATCAGGTGCCCATGGTATATCAAAACAAAGAAATGAAAAATAGAAAGACCCATATGTCAGAAGTATTCACCTTGGAGTTTTGAATACAAAAGGGACCTTCTGGAATTATGAAAAACCAGTAGACTGCCAGAATAGTAAGAGTAGAAAGGAGAGGGGCCCGCTGAGGCTTGGGGTGTTCTGGGGATTTGTGGTCTGGGAGATTAACAAGCTTCTTTCAATGAACCCAAGAAGTATTAACCAATAAGTATTTTTAAGAGCAATAAATAAATAATTTAAGCTGCAGAACACAATAGTACAGAACTATAGAAGGAGACTATCATGGAGGAATAATTCCGGAGCGCTATCGCATTCCAATTATGGATCAAGGGAGATGGAGAGGGAGCTAACCACTGAGTACAGCACCGTGGAGGCCATTAGTGTCTGTTTTAGGAAAGTCTCACCAGAGTGGTGTGTTCAGAAGCCTGGTTCATAAGGGTTTAAGATTCAAGAAAGGAGATAACAGAAGAATTGGACATAGTTAATTTAGACAGTGTTATGAGAGATTCTTCTGTAAAAGATCAGAAAATTAGTGGTAACCAGCAGGGATAGATCCAATAAACTCCTTTTTCACATGGGAGAAATAAAAGTAAGTTTGTAGGTTGATATAAATGATCCAGTAGAACAGAGGAAAAATGATACAAGAGACATGGGGATATGTTTAGAGGAAGAAAAAGCAATCACTCTGCCAAATGGAGGACTTGTCTGTGGATTGGAACCCCCATAAGACAGCCTTAGTCCAAGTAGCAAACCCTTGCAGGTCAGTAGTTATCATATTATTTTAAGTATTCATAAGATCTAAGGAAGATCTTTCTGATTGTCTTTATTTTGTTTATAAGCAAGGTCATCATAAAAGTTAGGATTTAGGAAAAAAACTAGAAGCTTAAGGAAGGGAGAAAGATAGGAAATATTTTTCAGGGGGTCTGGATAAAGAAATAGACAGGGGTAATATAATATGACTTCAGGCAGCATTAAGAGCCCCATGGAGACTAGAGCTCATAAATTTAAAGCAAGACAATCATTATAGTTGTGTTTTTTGCAGCCTCTTTTATCTGAATGGAAGCAAACATGAAGTAGGTAGAGATGTGGATTTAATCACAGTTTAACCAGGAAGGAAATTCCAGGAGACAGACATACCTCAAGGAGAGTTACTATAATAATGGATCATGAAATGCCAGGTGAGTAAATATAGATGTGGTTAGGAACAATGAAGGGCATTATATCAATTGACTTCAGTTTTCTGCGATATAAGGAGACATGGCCAAAGGTAGTTTTGTGGAAAAAAATGCCTACATCTAAACTGTTTGGAGATGCTGAGAGCTAATCACACAGGCTGCTCGTCTCATACAGATGGAAAGTGATCCTTTGGAACTGAGGAGGTCAGAGAACTAAGAAACCAAACAGAAAAGAGCAACAACAGAGATGGTGGAAGTCACCAAGAGTTGAGTCAGAGATTATTTGAAAGAGAGAAATTTTATGAAGAAAATAAACTATTGCAGGAAAACAGAATAGCAGCCTGGAGATGAGCAAATGAGAGCAAGTGAGTCTTACAGCATGAGCATCGAAGCTGCAAGGATTCATGCATGAAAGATCACGCGACACCCTGAGGAAAAGCATATTTGTCCCATCTCCATGCTGGGGCAGCAGAGTGATAGAGAAAAGAGGCACCTACGGAGAGCACCCCAGGGAAGAGTGTCCCCAACAGAGAACTGGTGCCAGTCTCAACTTTCTATACTCAGCTCATAAATAGATTTTCCTGGATGATAACTAATCTGCTGATTAAATAGATACATGAATGCATGGATGGATGGGAGTGTGAATGGATGGATGTGTGGGTGGATGTATAGGTAGATAGATGGAAGTGTGGGTAGGTGGGTGGATGCATGGATGGATGCATGGATGGATGGATGCACGGATGAGCGTGTGAATGGATGGATGTGTGGGTGAATAGATGTATGTATGGATGTGTGGGTGGATGTATAGGTGGATAGATGGAAGTGTGGGTGGGTGGACGCATGGATGCATGGATGCATGCATAGTAATAGGTTTTGGTGAATATATTTTTTCAGTTTTATTGTTGAATGTTTTTACTTCAAACTCTCAGAAAAGGTATGCTCAACCCATTTTTAAGATAATAAAAGCCTATGGATGGCATTCCCTGTTTTGCAGTACACAAGCTGATTGGTCATTCACATAAAAGTGGCTTTACCCTAGGTAGGCTGGCAAAGCAGAAATAGCATAGATATGAACTCACTTAAGCATTATTTTGGTTTAAGTATGAACTCTCCAGCAATAATATCATATATATATGCAAAGCTACAGAGTCAAGTGTATAATTAAGACTATTCTGAGATGACAGCTGACACAGTTCCAAGTAGAAAATCAGTAAAACCTACCTTCTAGATAAATGTCCTGTGATTTTGAACATTAAAAGCAGATATTTGGATCCATCAATTAAAATCAATTCATGTGTCTAAGAATATGAATATCAAAAACACAGATGAGACTAAATATAAAACACTGGTTCTTGAGGAAAGAGGAATGAATTTGGCATTGTACAAGAGCGGCAACAGAATCAAGTAAAGCTGCAGAAAGAACCAAAAACCCGCAAGGCACGCCAGCAAAAGAAGAAGAACTTCTCTTTCAAGTATAATTGGTCTTTGTTGAATTTTAACAAGCCCTCAAAGGACAGATTCCTGGAGATGCCTACAGTCCTTCATTTAACGTGAAAATACTTTACACTTTCTCTTGAACAAAGAAATCGCACCCCTGGCGGGGAGCCAGCGCTTGCACATTTTTTTCGAGGCACCACAGGAAAGAGAAAAGAGAGAGGCCAAGCCCTTCCACATCCAGCTTGTGGAAAGAATGCGCCCCACTTCCCAGAGTCCTCACTGGTGGCAGCTCTGGGTCTGATTAATGAGTCCTCCCATGGTCCTGGCCTTGCTGCCCTCGGGGCTGCTCCACAGTTTCAATTTCCACCCCAAATCTGGAAGTGCCTCTTCAGTGAAGAAAGCCCCGAAATGTTATGGAGGGAATAGAGGGGAAATGCAGATATTAGTGCTACTTGGCTGGCAGGAAATTTGAACAGTATCAACTGAGATGCCCCCAAAAGCTGCTGAAATGTAAGATAAAGTTCAGAATGGAAGAACTATGTCATGAGCATGCATTTCGTATGAGAAGGGGACAAGGAGGTCAGAGTTTGAGTTAGAAGCTTATTCGCTGGTAGCATGCACCATCACCTGCTCACTGCGCCTTGCTCTGAGCTAGGGTTTCTCTGCACCACAGCTGCAACAAGCTCTTTGTTATTGCACTCACCCTCCTGAAAAGGCCTGCACCAATTGGGTGGCTCAGTTGGTACAGCATATTTGTAAGATATTATTGACTTTGAATTTGCTCTCTGCAAACCTGCCTAATCCTAATGATAACACTTGAATCCATGTGCTACCTACTAGACACACTTTAGGTTTTACAAATACTTAGAAATTTAATTTCTCCAACAAACCTCTGTGGTACAGAAGCAAATGCAGGGAATCGAAGTGATGTGAGCCATCCAGGGTCCACATCTGTGAAATGGAGATCCTGGGATTCAGGCATGGCTGTGTGGCTCTGGGAGCTTCTCCGCACGCACTATGCTGACTGCCACTCTTTCCCAACAGAAAAAAAAAGGATAATTTTCAAAGACGGAGAGAAGGAACTGCCTATGTTTTAAACAAAGTACATATAGCATGCTTATACCCTGCTTATATAAACAGAATAAGCAGAAAATCTCAAGTCAGACCAAGTCCCAGAATGGAAAGGGAAGGTGAGCACAAGGTTACATGCTCAGCTGAGGAGCAACTAGCCACTGACAGCTGCTGGGATAAGGAAGTCAGATTTCTTTAAGGATGAATCTCATGATGGGTCAACCACATTCCGGTGGAAGACCGAACTGCCAGGAGTATATAAACTTTACATGATGGGTGCTTATTTTTCTCTTCAAAAGATGGGTATGTAGAGAAGGGCAGTGTGGATGATCAAAGTATGTTATACACAATTCTGAAAGAGTAGTGAAAAATAGGAAGACAAAAGACACACATTCATATAAAGAAAAGGTAGAAGACGGCAGTATAGTGGTTAAGAGATGAGACTGATGGTGAATTTTGTCTTATGCCTTTTTCCAAGTTGTGCAACCTTAGGCAGGTAGCATCCTGCTTAAGACTCGGCTTTCTTTTCCGAACTATGGGGGCAACAATATTACTTTAAATACACAATGGAATGGTGAATGTTAGGTAATACATACCTTAAACAATAAAAGAATCGTGTTAGTAATTAATTATTTGTATTTAATATACATTTTCCTTAAACCTATTAATCAGTTCACCCTGATGAAATCTAACCTATTACTTTCTTCTCAGAATATATGTTAAAGGACTATGTTATATGTGTCACCAAGAATTGGAAAATGGCAGAGATAATTTGGTTTTCAAAAAAATACTACAATGTATCTTAACACATCCAGATTACTAATGACAATGAGAATAATTAAATGTTGGAGAAACTAACAACAAAACAAGAGAAATCAGAACCAGTAAAACCATTTCCTAGTTTGGCCCCTACAGTTTTCTAAGGTTCTGGGTTTGCTGTGGGAAACAGTTTAGTTTAAAGTCCCTTTGCACCTGAGAGTCACTTTCTTGCAGTCAACATTGTGGTTTCTTCCAACAATGGAATCTTCGTGACTAGATCACCCCAAGTCGCAGATATTTCAAGTTGCCAAAGCCTCTGTGGTTAAGACAAATAGTAGAAACTTCAATAATTTGAGACCAGGGTTTTCTTCCACTAGAGTGATTCAGCATGCAATTTGTGCACATGTGTTTTGGCCCAGATAGAGACTCAAATAACTATCAGACTCTTTGGTGTGAGTTCACATTTCCTGAAGGTGTTGGAATGTCTGTAAAACATCAGATGCCCTTTTACTTGTGATTTTAAAAATAAATAGATCTTAATTCTCTGTTGATTTGACATTTATTTTATTTATGGGGGATTTGACAGCATCATTGAAAACCTGTTCATCATGAAAGGTTGTTGTTAGTTTCTGGCAGGTACCTGACTTTCATATTAGAAAACAGTATTTGATGTGTTCATGGCAAAAATGGAAAACCTAGTCATTGTGTTTGTGTGCGTCCCCTCTGTCACAAACTAAAGTCTTCAACCTTGGTTCAATACCATTAGTCACTTAGTCAGATGTTACAGAATGCTTCTTGGACCGCTGTCATCACCCTGACCATGAGTTTCTGTGGTTTGGGTGTGACTCAGGCAATATTATTCATGTAAATCAAGCATTTTCTCTGTGAACTCAATGATAATAGCAGAGCAGAATCTCCTGGACTTTAAGTTTTATACTAATCCTTTTGGTGAAGGCAAGAAAAGAGAAACCCAGACACACTGCTGTGATTCAGTTAGTGAATTCTGTACATTAGCTAATGTCTAATAATAAAAATGTTTTCAGTTTTCCTTTCCTTTCTTGTCTTTTTCCTTACTTTGGTTGCATTCTCAGCATCATTGCCTTTACAGATTTCTGGTCACCACCATCTCTCACAGACTTTTCCAGAAAAGTCTCTAAAACAATGGGATTCATCAATCGCGGTGCAACAGTTGGGTGCTTGAACTTCTATAGTGCCGGCTATCATTTCTGCCTACAGTTCATTGGCCACCTAGAGTTTTGTGGTGCCGTGGTGCCAGAACTCCAAAATAGCCAGTAAATACACCCAGTATATGCTTAAGATGGGGCACCTCAGGGTACTTGGTAAGAAAAACACAAATAACTGTGAACAGGACACAAAATACCCCTCCCTAAGTTGAAGTATTTCATAAAATGAAAGCCAAACACAGAAAGTCCTGTTTGTTTAATGGGGCAAAAAATGAACAACAAAAAAAAAAAGTCAATCCCTGTGACACCTTGTTTATATCAAGTTTGCCTAAAACTATGCTTCTGTCATGAACGTGAGGCCTTTGACATATTAATGTACTTTATTGTGGAAGTTAAGCAATATTATGAGACTATCATCTGAAATATTGTATTCATCTTTAGTTGTTGAGTCCCACAAAAAAAACCCACTAAATCATTTATCACTTGACTAAATAAGATAGTTGAAGCCAGACATGGTGTTCCACATATGTAATCTCCACACTGTGGAGGCTGAAGCAGGAGGATGGCAAGTGTGATATCAGCTTGGGTTCTCACATGTAGAATGTACTGTTGGCAGCATCTCTCTAGGTCCTGTGGCTCTTACTATCCACTCACTCTTTCTTCCATGATCTTCTTTGAGTTTAAGGAATAGAAATTGTGTTGTAGGGGTAACATTTGACCATCTGTGGGTGAACACCCCATAATCTCTTATTCTCTGCACCTTTATCAGTTTTGGGTTTCTGTTATAGATTCCATCTATTGCAAAGAAAACTTCTTTGATGAGAGCTGAGTTATTCTTACCTGTGGCCAGCACAATGAGATCAGAGATGGATGAAATTTCACAAGGTCACACCCCTAGATGAAAGCTACAGAAATCAATAGCTTCTGAGAGGGAGAGAATCAGTTATCTCTATGGATAAGTACCCTAAAATGTTACCCAAACGCAAACACATGTACATACAAGCAACACTAAGGGGACTCAGGAAATTTATAGATACAGATTTCTAACAGTAATAATTAAAAAAGAGGTTGTGAGTTTGAGAGGGAAGGGAGGACATATGGAGGCTGATGTGGAGAGAGGTGGGTGGAAATCATGAAAATACAGTAGTCATGAATAGAATTCTCAAAAATAAAAACTTTAAGTTTAAAAAATAAGATTAAAAACAAATCATTCTTTGTACCCCCTAATCTAGACAGTTAAGAGCTAGAAAATCAATTTTATAATGAGTACTACAAGCCATGAGCTCACTTCAGTTTGTTTGTTTCATTATTAAACATCAGCATGCTGACTAGTCTTAAATTAAATTGGTGAAAGCTAGACTTACCTGAAAGAAATGAACTTCAATTGAGAGTGCCTTCATAAGACCCAGTTGTAAGGCATTTTCTTAATTAGTGGTTGATGGGGAGGGCCATTGAATGTGCTCTGGATTCTGGTTCTCTAAGAAAATATGCTAAGCAAACCATGATGAGCAGTAAAAGCATCCCATAGCCTTTGCATCAGCTCCTGCCCTATTTGGTTTCCTGTCCTGATTTCCTTCAATGATGAACAACAATTTGGAAGTATAAGCCAAATAAATCCGTCCCTCTCCAACTTGCCCTTTGGTCATGGTATTTTGTTGCAGCCATAGTAAACCCTAACTAAGACAGTCAGTCAGCATCTTCATAGTTAAATGCCCCCCTTAAACAGCCACTTTCTAACAGTGAAGCCACCCCTGAAGCTAGATTACTCACTGTTTATGTGTGTCAATAGCTAGCTCTTCTTTCTTATTACTGGTTAGCATTTCTGTTTATTGCTATAAGTCATCTGTTGATAGACATTTGAGCTGTTTTCAGTTTGAGGCTAAAAAGAAAGATTCTTTGAACATTGAAGGCCCAAGTCTTTGTACAGAAATGTTTTCATGTCTTTTGGGGATACTCCTAGGAGTGGGTTGTTTAGGCCCTAGGAAAGTACATTTTCAATGTTGTAAAACGTGACCAAATTGCTTTTTAAAGTTTGCATGCTATTTTATACTCCTCTCGGCATTGTGCAAATTGTAGTGGCTCTGTCTTCACAGATACTGATTCAGCCGTTTCTTTGGATGTCACAATTCTAATGGGTGTGTGGGAGTATCTCCATATAGATTTTACCTAAATTTCTCTGTTACTAAACATCTTTTGTATGCTTAACCTGCCTTTACAGTTTTATTATATGGTGTTGGCATCAATCTTTTTTATTGTTGTTGTTCTTAATTGGGTTATGTCCCCCACCCCATTGGTTTTTTAACCTTTTTTCTTTTTTTTCTTTTATGTGTATGGATTCTTTATTACTATATATGTCAGTATAGATTTCCTTACCTGGTACCCCTTGGAATAAGAAGGTTGTGTCAGTTCCTGGAAATGGTTATAGAGGGTTATGAGTCACCTTGTGGTTGTTATGAGTCAACGCCCTCAGCTCTAAACTGCTGGACAATCTCTCCAGACCTGTGCATTTTGTTTGTAACTGACTTTTGAGAACTGTATAGTCCTGTTCTAAACCGTGTAGCATACACGGTGCAGTTCCTAGGGGATATGATTTTCCTCTTTATTTTCTACCTGAGTAGCAGAAGAGTAAAACACAGAAGAAAGACTCATGGGTCACAACATAGGTTGGCTAGTTCCCTTCCTACATGAAGAAAGACTCATGGGTCACAACATAGGTTGGCTAGTTCCCTTCCTACATGAAGAAAGACTCATGGGTCACAACATAGGTTGGCTAGTTCCCTTCCTACATGAAGGAGATGTCCTCAGAGTTGCACCCTGTGACTTCTTGTTCCTAAATAGGTGGTATTGCTTCAAGAGCAGTTCAAACAGCAGGTCTCCATGACAACTATCACAGTACTCCTGGGTGATCTGATATGTGTAATGAAGTGCTTGACTATTCTAAAAGGAAGTGGCTATGACAGTGAGCTGTGCTGCAGGGTTGTAACTGCTGCTGAAGTTCTTTGATTATTCTGACAGTTCGAGCAGAGAATGTCAACTCTCCCTCAAGGAGGCCCTTCTCACCATTAGAGCCTTCGTACTTTCTGTGACACTGTGAACTTCACACCTATGGTCTCGGTGTGTTTTCTCTTTTCCTTAACTCTCCTCCTAAACTAATATTTAAAATACCTTTCTTAAATCCCCACTCTGCTTCTTCACAAATGAAGAAAAGGAAGAACCCATGAATTATAAACATTTGTAAACATCCACTTCTGTGGATCTGGCACCTATAAATACAGTGATTCTAAGAGTTTAAAAAAATGGAGAAAGGTGCAGATGACAGTCTCCATATGTAGGGTCAACAATACAGCCAATCAGTCCAGTTTCTAGGAACTGACTGAGCCAAGAATATAGCATTGCATAAAACCCCTAATAATAGTTGTCTGTGTCTCAATTCATACCCAAAATAGACAAATTCATAAGGCCCATTGTGTATTTGAGTATACTTTGGGGAAAAAAGCATTAATTTTCAGGGTAAAACAACAGGTGTCTAAATTACACTGTTATGGTAATTCAGTAGATTTATATACTCATGGCTCAGCATTCTTGGTCTATACATACACATCATTCCCTAGAGAACGTAATAACTGAGCTTTATGTCTATCAAAGATGATTGTCAAGTCTGCAAGAGCAGCAAACAGCTGCACATACACTGGGTGGGTGCACGAAAATGGTCTGAAACAAGACAATTATTTAGAAAACCACAAGCCAAATGAAGGCAGAGGTAAATCTTTACTGTAATCCAAATATCTTTTTCCTCATATTCTTTGTATGGCACCAGCCAAATTTCCCTTCAGTACCAAGGGTCAACCACTCCAGCCTGGACACTAACTTGTCTTGTTGATTCAAACACATGACAACACAAAGGAACTTGGTGGCAGCCTTCCATTCCTATTCATTAGAAACTATCGCCACCACACCAACAGAGCTTACAGTCCTAGAATCTGCAAGGAGCTTGATGGCTGACGCGTCACATGGGTAAGTAAGTAGTAAGCAGTGCTGCTGTCATTTCCACCCAATAACCTTGGCACTGGGAGACAGAGATCCACAGGTGGGTGATATAGAGCATAAATGTTCTCTGAGAAAAATCCTACTCCGACCCTATGAAATATCTGCAGCTTATCAACTTAGAACTGTATTGTGTCTTCAAAGACCATCTTATTCTGTTCCACCAGCGTCCTCAGCACAGAGTGGTAGCACACGACAAAACTGCATAAAATGAGCCCATTGCTGCACTTCATTTGACCAAAAGAATCACAATGAGGACTTTTCTCACAGTTAATACGGGATCGTGAAAGTGTAAGAATGCTACATTTGACACAAATGTCTTGTGCAAACTCTCTGCTCCTCTCTCCCTTAAAAGCTTTCTGCTCTGTGATCCAAGGTGATCCCTGAGCCTTAGGTGAAGGAGTTTGGGTTGGAGCTGGATCACCTGGAACTGGGCTCCACAGCTTCACATTTTGATCAGTTTTGGTGTTTTATGTAATGGTCCTTGATTGTTGCAAGAAACTATAAGCAGCTAAGGAAGGCTGAGAGCAGTGAGTTAGTCTTGTCTGAAAGAGCATACCAGTTGGTTATCCCATACCATACGGTCAGCCCTGAGAACATACACGCAAGTAACATTACATAGACTAAGAAGGTTGTAATTGTGTATTTAGGACAATTAAAACAAAAGAAGACATGAATTCGAAAGAGCAAGGGAGTACATGGGATGGTTTGGAAGGAGGGATCAAGTGATATAATTGTGATCTAAAAAATGAAAATTAAATTTAAAAGTGCAAATTATGTGTAGATAAGAAAATTCCCTATCTAGAGTATGATTCCTGTTGGAGCAAATCACTGCCCTTTCCATAAGAGAATCGATATGATTAAATCAAACAATCATGAGTTAATTAGTTATCTGCTTACTCCAAGGAATAATGGCATTTCTTAATCCTATGTTGTTCTATGGCTGATAAAATGGGTTCTCATCAGGACCTGTAAGTATGGAGATTTGTTGAGCAAAGGTTCAATCTTAAAATTTTTCTCAGATACAACAGCCACTTTAATCATGAGTCTGTTGGACAGGAATCATAATAACTATTTTCAATAAATTATATTGGTCAATCCAGACCAAAAAAAATCACACAAAAATTAAGAAAGAAAAAAATGACTTCCTGACTCTCACTACAATTAAAAATTCATACTGAGGGATCATACCCCCCATTGGAACTGTAGACTCTATGAGAAATACTCCAGTACCAAGCAAAGGAAACCTCTCTCCAAGTATTGTGTCAAAAATTATTAGGCAAACTCCCAAACAGTATAACCATTATGGCTGCCCTTAGCTAATACCCATAATTTGTTGTAACGAGTCTTTCTCTGTTCTGCCAGTCAGCTCCCAATTAACAACATTGAGACTTATTCATTATGAAAGCTTGACCTTAACTTAGTCTTGTTTTTAACTAGCTCTTATAAAATAAATAAGCCTATTTCTGTTCATCTATGTTCTGCTTGTTTCTCTACCTAGCTTACCCTAACACATTTTTCACCATGCTCTTCAGCCTTGTCTTGTATTTCCCCTCCTTCTTCCCATCATCTTTCTCTAACCCTTATCTCCTCCGGACTTTTTTTTTTGGAGTTACTTTTATTTATTTATTTATTTATTTAGTCTCTGTATGTGGCATTAAGAGTTGACTTCAGGACCTTATACATACTAGACAAGTGTTATACAATTGAGATGCAATCCACCTCTCTCTTTTAACTAACTAGTTATGACTTTCCGTAGCTTTAACCATCTCTAAGTATCTGTGGGCCTTAACAGTATCTCTTCCTAGGTCTCCCTCCTGTCTACTTTATTTACCTTGAATTTTTTCTAATATCTAACCATAATCCTTACCCACCCTACTCCTCTTCCACTCCTAAAAACCCAAGTATCCTCTGAGCTCTCCTTGTTTGTTTAACTTCCCACAGGCATCGACATCAAGGGACCAATGTTATTAACTGGCTACTATGACAATTGCACGGAGGTAATATCAAACAGCTATGGCTGCTCCACCTGTCAATATCCTCTTTTAATAATGAGCTTACACTGGCTTTTGAAGCTCATGGTATGCAGAATTAATATTTGAACTAGACACTCAGTGATACAACTTAAAAATTGCAGATACTTACACCTGACAAAAAAGCAAAGAAAGGACATCAGATGCATAAATACCAATACAATAGCATAAAAAACAAGAAGGATCAAGATATCATAACTCCTCCAAAATTATTATTAACTCTACAGCAATGGCATCTAATGAAAGTGAGTTAGATGCAATATCTGACAAAGCACTCAAAATAGCTATCTAAGTATGTTCAGTGACAGAAACAAACAACAAAAGGAAATAGTAAAGGGGATGTATGATATGGAACAAGAGATCAACACAGAGAGAAATCCTGAAAAAAACCAAGTCTATAATAACAGAAATAAGGAACAGAGTAAGTCAAAGAGAAACTCTGTAGAAATGCATCATAAAATAAATCAAGTGGGAGACAGAATATCTGAAGGGAAGGTAGAGGAACTGAACTAACAATAACAAAGACTTAATAATAAGATGGTATGGAGGAATTCCAAGATATAGGTGACACCCTGAAAAGACCAAATTTAAAGGGTCTAAGTATAGAAGAGGGAGAAGAAACTTAATATAAAGGCACAGAAAATATTTTTTAAAATGCCATGACAAAGAAGATTGTTGAGTTAGGAAAAGAGATCTGCTTCAGATACAGCAGGCTATTAGAACTCAGACAGGCTCCCCTCGCCACCATATCCTACTTAAAACACCCAATATACAGAGAAAGAAAATACTATTGAGATAATTGAGAAACACCAACTTATTAGAATAAGAATAAGACCTATTAGAATAAGGGAAGATCTTTCAACAGAAAGGCATGAAATAAGTTATTTCAAGCTCTGGACAATAACAAATATCAATCCATAAAACAATACTCAGCAAAGCTACCTGTTAGAAGCAAAAAAGAAAAAAAAACTTTCCCTAATAAAAACAGGATAAAGGAATTTGTGCATACTTGTCCAGCTCTAGAGAAGACACCTGAAGGAATCCTTCAGAATCAAGGAGACAAACAAATCCACCCGAAAGCCACTGTAAAGAGTAAACCACACTATAGTAAAAATATTCAAGCATGGAAAAGAAAAACAAGTACTATAATGACAACAAGATGGGAGGAATCAACAAACAATTACCATAATAATGATGAATATTAAACACTTCCCAGTAAGAAGACACAGACTATTATGCAGGGTCCATCTATTTGTTATTTCTAAGAAACACACATCATCAGAAGGCCATTCTCAGGGTGAAAGGATTGAAGGGTATTCTAAACAAATGGACATAGTCAAGAAGCAGGGGTTTCTGTCCTAATATCTAACGAAACAGACTTTGAGATGAGAAAAAGTAAAGGTGATCACTTCATATTGATAAAGGGTAAAATCTATCAAGATGACAAGTCTGTTAGAAACATATTTCCCAACTACATTTGGTCAAATTTCTTTAGACAAATGCTATTTAGTGCTTAGTCAAGCAGAAAGCCATTTGTTGATGTTGAATTTATTGAAAGATGATTGATTGTAAAGATTGAAAACATTTGTCCAGTGAAAATAAACATGGTTAAGACAAAAAAAGAAGAAGTAAAGTCACAGTTTGATTCCAACGCAGCACTATAGGGTGAAATTAATAACCCATGGTCACACCTCATCCTGATAGAAGACCTACCATGTTCATTGATTGGAAGGATCAATATTGTGAAATAGTTATCATACAATCTACAGATTCCAAACAATGCCAACCAAAATTCCAGTGACATTAGTCATAGAAATACATAAAACAATCTTAACATTCATAAAGAAGCATAGAAATCCTGGATAGTCAAAGCAATCAGGAGGAAAAAGAACACTCTACCAGCAGAACAAATTTCAAGTTATGCTTCAGAGCCAGAATGATAAAAATAACATGACAGTGATAATCAAAAACAGATTCACATGTTAATGGAATAAATTAGAAAATCCAGATACAAGGCCACACAACTACAGCGATCTATTTTCAACAGATGCCAAAAAATACACATTAAAGATAAGGCATCTTCAATAAATGGTTCTGATAGAACATTCCAGCAGGCAACAATACTCAGACTTGGTGGAGTGCCAAAGAAAGAGAAAGCAACAGCGAGAAATCAGATAATGAAGACATGGGAGGGGACATTGAGGGAAGTGGAAGTGGACCTGGGGAAGAAACAATGAAGATTACATGTTACATGTCATGAAATTATCTAGGAAAAAATACAAGACATTCTACTTGCAAAACAACAACAACAAACTATCTCTGCTAATATTTCTGGTTCTAATTTAGGGAAATCATGGTCACAAAAGCGGCTGGTTAAACTCAAGGGTCATGAAATACAAGACTTGGGAAAGAAACCTGTTTGAGAAGGATGTAAGGAATGAAATAGACAAATTACATTGTATACACTTCTGAAATTGTCAAGAATGAATTTAGTTAGTAATATACATATATATCATAGAGATAATTTGAAAACAACCTAAATGTTTCTTTGTAGGGGATGATGCTATATTTAAAACTTTGAAATAACATCTACATTTTCATATACTTTTGTCTATTTGTGTACATATACTCTATCATTTTTGTAAACAGAAATTATCATTTGTGTTTTACTATTTCTGTTTTAAACTAATGTATTCATACACACATGATTTCATAGACATATTTACATTCACATACATATAAAAATACATAAGCAAACTTTATATGACTATTATGGAAGAAAAAATCACAAGTAAGAACAAATTAAAGAATGAGCTATGAATTACTGTATAATTTTCAGAACAGATAAAATCATACTGTAGTGTTAAGTATTGTTTTTACAGAATGAGGCAGAAAAGCACTGAAGCTGGAGAAAGAGGAAATGCCAAATTGTAGGATGAGTTTATTTTGGGATAAGCAGGCAATGTGGTTGGAAATGAACATAAAGAACCTTCGATTTAAAATCGTTCATTTATTAAAAACTGTTAAATGCAACAAATAAGAAAAGACTTGTCATCTAGTCTTGCACAATTACCAAGTTTATGATCCTTAAAGAATCACCACGAAAACCTTAACTTGAAACCTCAGCTTCCATCCCCACCGTCTTTGGAGATTGGGCCTTTGGGAGATGGTCAGTTTTGCAGAAAGTCATGGATTCTGGCTTCCCAGGTTGGTGTTGGTTCTCATAAAGAAGTGCTATCACAAAGCATGTTCCCATGTTTCATTCTGTTTTATAAGAACAGTGGACGGGTAGCACCGTGATGCAGCAGAAACCTTGTGGGAACCATCTCTTCTTGCACTTCAGTCACAGGTGTTCAGCCTCTGATAAGATGTCCATACAAAACAGGGATGTGATTGATTCCTTCTTTGCCTCTTTCAAGCTAATAAGAGCAAATAATGATTTCATCAGGAAAACTGGCCACATTTTGTCTATAATCCTGGACTTGTAAGTATGGTAGTAGGGAACCAGATGAACACAAAAGACCTGGATAAAATTGCCTGAGATGAAAGTATCAGGAAAAACACACAGACAAACAACAAAAACTTAAGCAGGAACCTAACTGTTTCCAAGTATGTAGCTCTGTACACTCTCTTCAATCTTTTAAAACATCATATGTGTATAAGAATTCACTGACTTTCTAACAATGCCCTAACTATGCCCTCCTGTTGACAGTGTTCGACTGCACAGTAAAGTGAGCACTACCACCAAGAATTTAATGACACCTCCTTCCTCCACAAATTAGGACAAGTTTAAATTTGAGTTATGCCCACCTGAGGCATGATGGCTTCCTTTTAGTATTTGGCAAGTTCTCATAATTGCTGGGGGGAATAATGTTTGTTCTTACTTACACACTACAGGACTACTGCAACAGTAACTGTGCTGTGTTATGAACTTATTTTACAATAAATGGTGTTTGTGGCTTCAGACATGTGGTATCTATTATTAGCATCTCTAAGAGTAGATGCTACTGACTTGTTAAAAGGCAACCAAACTGTCAAAAATAATCTGGGGAAAAGTACAAGAACATGACAAATGTTAACCGCTGTGTGGCTTTCTGAAGTTATCAAAAATGCAGATGACTTAGGCCTTAGTGGAAAGAAATAATAGCAGCATTTCGGACTTGACCTCTACAGCTCCCACACAGCATGACACATGCAAATTTCCCACTACAGTTAGGATTTCAAATATAATGCCATAAAAACTTCATTCATCATTTAATAAAAGGGAAGGCTAACCAAAGGAGGCACCAAGTGATTTATACATATGGGATGTTAATTCCATGAGGGCTTTTTAAATTTAAGGAAAATTAATATCCTTATATGAAGAAAAACTACCACTTAGGACTTTTTATGACTGTTTAGTGTGTCACTTATATTTCATTTATCTTGAAGAAGAATTTGAGATGAGTTAACCAGGACATAACACAAAGCATGTTATTTTTATGTAAATCATCAGGAATTACATGTCAGGGGAGTTGCAAGCAGTTTGGTGAGGTCAAAAATGGCATTTCACAAGTACTTTTTTGCTAAGAAGAAAGAAAATAAAAACTATTGTCTATCATCCTCAGACCCAGAATCAGACATAATCAGTTTTTCTGATACCATGCCATTCTGAACTTCAGCAAAGTATTCCTTTAGAAATTATTCTGTATGGCTCAAGCACCTCCTTCAGAAGGTATGTCTGTGGTGGAAGCTGATATCAAAGGCATGTTGGAACACCAGTAAGTAAATAAACACATACAGTACCAACGTTGGATCCTCAATGGATGAAGTTTACCATACTCAAGCTTTGAACAGTGTAAGTTTTTTTCTGAAGAATAAACAATCTGAAAAGCTCAAATTCTCTAGCTTACATGTTTTCATTGACAAATCATCACTAAGATGATTAATAATATTTGAAATAAGAAGTATTTCACAGGGGAGACTCGGTTAAGAACTCTGGTTGTTCTTTCGGCAAACTCAAGTTAGAATCCTAGCACCCACATGGCCACTCACAACCTTCTGTAACTCTAGTTCAGGGGGTCTGACTCCCTCTTGGCTCCTGAGGACACTGCAAACAGTTAGTACACAGACATGCAGCAAAACACCCATACTCATAAAAAAGATAAATAAATACATCTCTTTTATAAAGAAGTATTGTGATGGTGGGCACCCTAGGAAGCCAGACAGGTAGAAATCCCCCACAGCCCATGCTCCTGTGGATGCCATGAGCCTCACCTTGAGGAAGAAATGGGTGTTGGGGAGATGGGAGTGATGGAGGAACAAAAGTGTGTGGGAGCTGGAGAGATAGGCAGAACTGATAACTGTGGAGAGAGCTATAAGAGAGGGCTGAGGTCAAAGGTGGATGATGTCATTGCCCCTCAGGTCTATGGGATGATGTGCAGCAGCCCCTGAACAAAATGCCCAGGAGTCAGATCAACCTAGCTATGTGCAATGGCCCAAGATGAGGAATGGTCCACTGTCTAGACTAGACCTCCTCGAATAATCATGTCCATTGATGTCACTGAGGGCCTTGATGTGGCCTGGGTCCAGGTTGATGTCCCAGGACCATGTTATCACTGAAGGACATGGGGATTTTCATGGCCTTTACAGTGACCTGAATCCACATTGATGTCCATGGGTCATTCTGCACGCCACCCCCCAGAACCATATTGATTTCAAAAACTGTGACAAACATATGGGATTTATTTCAGAGTGAAAAATCTAAAAGTTGATATGACCTATGGCTCTGTGGATCTCATGGTAGTCACAAAAAAACCCCATCGTTCCCTGCTTTTTAGTCAGTTCATTCTCTCTCTCTCTCTCTCTCTCTCTCTCTCTCTCTCTCTCTCTCTCTCT
>NC_022009.1:78479492-78519839 GCF_000317375.1 Microtus ochrogaster
TCTCTCTCTCTCTCCCTCTCTGCATAAGATCTTAACATTGAGTTGTTACTGATTTTAGGAAGCAGGTACATTATACAGACGTATTGCAACATGATGAGTGTTCTTCTTGATGAGATCAAAGCCAATAACCATGATCAGAGGATAAAAGAATGGAGAGAAATCCTTACTCATAGCACGTAAAGAGATGCAGGAGGGTTGCGCCAAGGGCAACCCTCTTCTCCTTGAACAAGACGACAGGAGTATTTGAGTGGTAGATATCATGTTATGCTTTGAGGAAGGAAAAAAGATGAGGCCGCATGGCTGGCCACAGTTAGGTCAAAGTCATGAAGCATATGTTTGAAAGGTTAAACTGGTACACATGCTGGGCAGTGATGGCACATTCCTTTAATCCCAGGACTTGGAGGCAGGGCAGGACAGCCAGAGATACACTGAAAAACACTGCCTCAAAAAAAAAATGAAAAGAAAAAAGACAGACACGTCTGGACATGCACTATTTCTGGGCATGCATATAACAGATGTTAATAATTATCAATTAAAATATACAGGATACTTGGTCTTGTCCCCTCAAAGGAATCCATTTTAAGAAGTGATAAAGCACATAATACGATTTTTGTCCTCTAAGACTCTTTTGTTTCCTTGGAACTCAATCTAAAATTGACTTGACCCATCTCTGTACCAATTTCCTATCTTACCAACTACCAACCATCACTTCCTTCTCTTGTGTTTCCTGCTTTGATCATCATACTGATGAAGCAAGTCTTCTAAATGGTACAGCTTGTATTTATTGATAGTAGAAGTTTTGGAAATAATTGTTGTAAGTAAGGGGAATATCTCAGATGGCCGGGGATCACGGCTGTAACTGTACCAGTTTGAGGTGATCCATCTAAAGAGCTTGTATTCTTTCCTCTTAAGCAAGACTAGGTTCCTAATATTCAACTTAGCATTTCTGATATGCTAACATGTGTTCTCTGGCTGTTTTCCCCTCTCGCAAAGGAAAGCAAAATCCCTCAGTCTATTTCTTTCCACATGGTGCTCTCTTTCCATAGCATCTATGTCCCCTGGGAAATTATTTTCCAGAAATATGGTAGCTCCTTCCTTTGGCATCTGGGGAAAGTCTTAATAGTCTAAACCCAGGCCAAAAGTAACTTCTCTAAAATGTGGTTTACAGCGATTGTTTAGTGACAGTGGGGTTTTGATCCCCAAACTCCCAGCTTTACTTTCCTGAATATAGTTTACTTGATTGTATAATTGCTTCAGGCCTCTTCTATTGCGGTCACTCATATAACTAATGAAGCTCTACCTCTGGGTGTTCCCAATGGGTCCGTAAGCTTTGTGTTTGATGTGGTGCCTCTCTCTACCCCACACAGAGCTCCGCAAGCCTGTGTACTTTTTCAGCTTGACTTTGGGGGTGAATGCACAGTAGCCCCTCAGGAAGGCAGTACCAGACATCACCAAAAAGAAAATGCTTCCACTGTGAACTCACATAGGAAACAAAGCAATTGGATTCTTTTAAAAGAATAGCATATTAATGTTTTAAATATGTTATACACACATACACATATATGTTACAAGGATACTTGCACACATATACATATTTTAAAGTATCGCATATTAAAAATAAAATGACCAGGCTTTGATCAAAACCAGACCCTATGTTCCTCTCAGACAGTAAAAGTGGTCCTTAAGCAACAGAGAGGATGGATTGCTTTAATCAACAATGGAAAGGATGGAGTGGCCCCCAGAGGATAGAATAATTTCCTCAGCAACTGAAATTCTATTGCCAACAATTGAAAATCAACCTAATTTTAAAAATATACTTTATATGTGGTATAATATGTATACAAAATATCATTGAAGCATGAAAATACCAGGAACCAGGCTCTTCCCTCTAGAGTGGCACTACTACATTTCTGCTCCAGAATCATTCCTGTGGCTGTGTCTGGCAGCGCACATGAAAGGGATGGTTCTGTGCAGCTGGCAGCTGGTGCAGCCTTTAACCCTGCTGTTTTAGAATGTCATAAAATAAGAAGAATTTAATCTTTTCAAATCACTTGGTCAGTGGCTCTGATTGCCATAGAAAATAACATCAAAGAAGGCAGACAGTTTTGCTGATGCTTGTCTGAGCACCTGGAGTATCAGTGTAAGTTGAACTAGGAAGCGAAAACTTCAAAGCATGTGACACATTCGTGGGATTAAATACTAAACGGGTCTGGAGACTGGCCTGTTAAATTTCAGTAGTGATGGGATGTGCTTAGGATGATATAGTTAAGAGACGATGTCATATAATTAAAAGTCATTACCAACATGACTGTGTAAACATGAGCTGAACAAGGAAAACAAAGAAGAAAAATATAAAGTGGATTGGGAAAGACCAGAGAGCCTCAACCCTACATGAGGAAGTATAAACAGTAAAGGAATTCTGAGAGTGGGAGAAATTGTCTTCCCTGGGGAAGGTCACACCAATTGGTCATTCAATACCAATGGTCATCTTGGTTCCAAAATGACCCCTGAGTCTTAGGTGTAAGAGTGGTGTTGTAGATCTATCAATGGGGATGGGAATCCACAACTCTGTATCAGGGGTGGGTTTTGTAATTGTTGAGAAGAAGATTAGTTTATTGAAAAGACATGTTCTGCCTCAATATAAGACTGTTCTTGTTCATGATGGATTGAGCATTGTATCAGGTCAACCTAATCTCCATGAGTGACAGTTCCTTGCTGTCATTGGTGACTGAGCTCCACACTACAAGGACCATGGAAAGCATCCATAGATGGACAAGTAAGGTGCACAAGTTGGTCCAGGATGGAAATTGGGTGATGCCTGTTGACCAGGTCATTCTGTCATCATGATACCAAGAGGTCAATACCTGTTCAGCATACATCGTGTGGGCTCTCTGATGGACTTTAACATATGAATTAAATATGTTCACATATTACTCTGTACTCTTCTAATAATCTTACTTTTATATCAAATGTATATAATTTCTTCAGATATCTTTGGTCCCAAAGCTTCTCCTTTTTTTAATGCTGGAATGTTGGATATTCTAAATGGGTTCTTTTGACAATGTGTTTTCGTAAAAAGTGGATGCCAAATATGTTGTTCTGAGAGCTGCTTATGGAGCGGGGGCTTTCTTTGATTGGAAAAGTAATAATTGAGCATTTATCAACTAATGTTAGCATAGCATACCAGTCAGCATACTTTCTGACATCTCTTCAGCCCCTGACTTTTATATCCAATAGTTAGCTCATTTCATTCTTAAACCTCTCTCTAATATTTACCTTTTATCCTTTTATATATTTTTAAATGATATTTTCTTTAATTTTGTTCACTATCTTTTCTCCTCTAATATATTTTTTTTTATTTCTGGACTATTTAACTCAGTCCTACTAGTGTAAATAGCAACAAAAGGCCACAACAGTGATACACACAGATTCTGATCTGCTATCCAGGAAGTCAATCCTACAAAATTACTAGCAATAGAATGTCATTGAAAGTGGCAAAAGAACAGCAGCTAAATTCCCCAGAAATAACAACAAAAATATGTACTTATGTACTGTGATTCTTTATACAACTTAATATATTTTATGAAAGTAGAGTGCACAGCAATACCCACGTTAAAGTGCCTGTTATAGGATGTGAGCATTATGTCACTTCTGAAAAATCTATAAATTCAGAAAATTCCAGAAAATGACCCAGTTATCTTCTGTGTTTGTGAGAAC
The DNA here is from genome assembly GCF_000317375.1 of Microtus ochrogaster. Classification (NCBI taxonomy): domain Eukaryota; kingdom Metazoa; phylum Chordata; class Mammalia; order Rodentia; family Cricetidae; genus Microtus; species Microtus ochrogaster. The sequence continues at coordinate 78,483,210 of NC_022009.1, forward strand.
TCAGCACCATTGCTCTGCTTTTCCCATCGAGCCCCCACATCCTTACTGACACACTGTGGCCGTGTCAGGATAGAAGCTCACCTACACATTAATGTCTCCTTCTCTGATACTGGACAGGTTCTCAAATGATGCTGTGCTAAGACTTACACATCTTTACAATGCACAGAAAGTGAATGTCACTTGAAAATACAGTAATGATTGCTGAAAACTCATTTAGACAGACTTACAGAAATATCCATCCTCATCCTCCAGTACTATATGAGACTTCCATGAGTACAGGGACCATGCAAAAACCCAACATAGTGTGTGAATCTATACGTGATAAATATTTATTAGATAAATTCTTCATCTCTTTGTCTCTTCTAAGCCCACCCTGTCTCCTCTTGCATTCTTCCATTCTATTAATTTTATTCAGAGGTATCTTGTCACTCAAACAAGGAATGTCCTACTTCTCCTTTCCTTAAGATTTCTCTTCAGCTTTCATGTTACACATTCATTCACCTCAACTCATAATACTCTCCTGCCAGTGTTCTCCATCCATCTTCCCTTCCCTCTGTGCCGATACCACAGGCTTTGACTATCTTTCACACCATTTATGTTTTAAAATACTATCCCATTCTCTACCTACAGATTAGCAGTGAATCACTCCATTAATATATTGATGGTGAAAAGGAGAGATGCACCTCAATATAATAAACTGATGGTATTATTATATAATAATAATGATGATGGTATTATTATAAAATCTCAACACCACTACTAAAAATATAGTTAGTTAGCATGCTTTAAACATCTTTTGTTTCAGAAGCCAAAAGAGCCAAGTTTAGAGTAGACAGTAAGTTTTAACTAGCACAAGTGGAAGACTTAAAATAATAGTACCAATTTTCAACCATAATAAAGCGCTAAATGCACAAAAATAAAAAGGAATAAAACAAATTTCAGTTACTTATAATTATCAATCATATTTCTTTACTAACAATAACTATATATAAAATGTATATTTTATTTAAACAGTCAATTAAAAATATACCATAAGTCAAATAATTATTACAAAAATAGCTAGTGCTTACAAGAAAAAGACTCTAACACTATACTCACAGACAGAAAAGAAATCTCAAGAAGATACATGCTAAATTTACAGAGAATGTTTTTAATAAAATTTTAAAATATCAATTCTTTCTAAATTAATATGAATATTCAATTCATTGCTAAGAAAAGAATTAAGGAATATAAGTAATAAGTATATATAAATATACATCCATACTGCCTAAAAATATGACTGCTACATCCTCCAAACCTGTTTTACCAAATAGTTGAGGTGATCATAAATATTCAACACTGATGCAAAAATAAATATGTCAGAAACACAAATAGAAAACCTAAAAATAGACAGACGCACACATGGGAAATGAATATGCATGACAGCTGGCATCTCTATGCAGTCATCAAGTGGTGTTACACCAATGAGCTTGCATTTGTAAAAATGTAAAATAAAACAAACTTGGAAAATAACTGTGTAGCTACTTTTCCTCCACCAAAATAAACCCAAACTAAACTTCAAAGCATTGAAAATGTGAAAAACAAGACAGCCTGCTGTAAATATCTTCTCTTTTTGAAACAGACGAATGGTTCTTAAGACAAAAATATGGACAATAATTGTAACAGTGGAAAGGAAAGCCTTATTAATCATAATGTAATCAAAGAGAAGTGTGGAAGAAAAGATGAAAATTTTTCTGAACTGGCATTTAACATCAGTTCAATATCCAATCCCTCTTCCTACCCCTAGTTTTAACACTATTGAACAGCCAAAGCATAATTTCCTTGTATGAGACTTTGTTTCTCTCACATGATATAATATTAAATTAGAAATTCTTGAGAATAAAATATCAAGAGATACTGAGTTATGTCTTTGTAATAGTCTATTTTACTTTAGATTTTGTCCATAATCTGAATAACTAATCATGTTTAATTTGTGAATTAAAAGAAAATACTAAAAGTTGAAAATTCCTAGTTTGGTAATGTAAATTGTAAATATAAGAAATCCAATTAAACTTAGTGAATCATAAAAGTAAAGTAAAATGTAAAATTTTAAAAACAAATGAAACTAAGTCTATTACAAACTAGCACATTAAAGGGAAGGAAATTTGTTATAAACTTAATTTAGACTCACATGTAAATCGGTTGTGAAGTTATGGTAATGTGATCCACATAAATATGTTTACTACAAAGCCTTAATAAGAGTATTTATTTTTTTCATTCTTTAGTTTAGAAGCATTTATGTATCTCTAATTTCATATAAAGTCACAAGAAAGCAAAACTTCTCTGTAGACAGAGACTGCTCCTTCATTTCTCAAGTGCTCAAACCCGAATAATCACAGAGAAACTATATTACAACACTGTTAAGCCAACAGCTTAGGCATATTTCTAGCTAAACTTTACATCTTAAATTAACCCATTTCTATTCATCTGTGTGTCACCAAGAGGCTGTGGCCTATCAGTAAAGTCCTGGCTGGCAGCTTTCTCCTTCAGCAACTACGTGGCATCTCCGTGACTCTGCCTACTTTCTCTCTATACCGCTGTTCGGATTTCTCACCTGGCTTTACTCTATGAAGCCATTGGCTGAAACAGCTTCTTTAATAACCAATGGTAATAAAACGTTTTCATAGCATACAGAGGGAAATCCCCCATCGCTTCTAGAGTAAAACTTGAAGTGACAAAGAGTACAATACATAAGTACATGCATGTAAAATTTTGTGCTATGAAGTCACAGATTTCAAAATAAGGTCTGAATTACCGTTGCTTTCGCATGTATTTAATTGCATATATAACTTTGCATGTATGCAGCCCATACACATACAGAAGCAGACAGGTAAGTATAGGCATATGCATAATGCAGTGATCCATGTGTGTAGCATGCAAGATATGCTCCTATCGCTGCATTTCCTGGACTCAGCTAGACCCAGAGTGGCACTCTCAAGCTCTGGCATTCTCCCCTAGCTGCTTAAAGGCAAGGGTGCTCTATTCTTTCATAACTCGGCTTTTTAATTTTGAGTCATTTCCTCTAGATTTCCATGGCAAAATATATTTTTAATATTTATATTAAAAATTCCGAATGGCCTTATTAGCTTTAAGCTATAAATACCACAAAACAGATTTGGAAATTGGAACTGACCCAACCTGAGTGGTTGGTACCCATGACAGGGAAGCCTAGGCACCCATGTAGTAAAGTCACCACACAATATGAGGAAAACCATTAAATGACCTGGAAAGACATCAAGATGGCTGGCCCTTTGTAGTTCCAACACAAAGACCGAGCCTTATTTCTAAATATTCTCCCTGGTGGGGAATTACAGCTGGAAAACAATCCCAGATGTATTCATTTGTGTGTAGCCATTTGCTTCTTGTAGCATATAGGAATGGAAAAATTATTGAAGCCTTCAATTCTGGACTTGTATTTTTTTTTTAATGTCAGGCTTTGAAAAATAGCACCATTTCTCCTTAAAACCGTTCATTTACCTGGAATGTTGGCCAACAGGCCTATAATATGGACTTGGTTTTTGTTAAGATTGAAAAAATGCCCAATGGCAAGAAAGTAATGGGCAATTTTAGTGAATAAAAGTAAATATGAACCCAAATTCAACTGAGCAAATTGTCAAAGAAGAAGAAAAAACAAGGCTTTTATGATGCTAAGCTCTCAACAACAACAACAAATCCCAGATCATGTTAAAAAAGCATATATTTAGAATAAAAAGTAATCTACAAAGATTAAAGATACTTAAATGGACCACTTAAAATGAAGTTTAAGGCAGCGGTCAGCTATGGGTAGGGAAGTGATGATACTAGATTCTAAGACAAGACTGCCCAAACTGAAATTTGTTTTCACATAAATCAATTTGAAGACATACATAAATTAAATGAAGTCATGCTTCCCTATCAATGGGCAAATGCATTTAAATTTACATTTTAAGGACATGGTTGTTTATATAATTTTTAAGTTGATAAAAGTTTGGTGGTATCAATACTCGTTTTTCACTATCTAGAGATCATCAGCTAAGTATTGATTCTACATTAATATTTAATTGCAGTATTCCTGATAAATGGCATTAGAGGAGAAGGGAAAGCAGAGAAAAATTATAATCAGGCACCATTTCATTGCTTGATTGTACATGCTATATATTTATACAAATGTACATATATTTGTATATAAGCTTAAAAGATTGGAAACTTAAATACAGTAAAATGGGAAGATATTATAAACCTTTTACTGAAAATTTAATGTTGATGTCTGTTGTTTTGGAACTAGGCTCTTGTTTCAATCCTCCACCCGTTTTGTAATTATTAACTAATTAAACTACAGTTTTCAAGGAATGATTGATTGTTGGCTAGGACTTCAGCATGAGGATGAAAGCAGCACACGCTTCTTCCAAAGTGCTGCTTCAGAGACACAGCTAGAATCCTAATCTTGGTGAGTTTAGGAAGACAGTCTGAGGTCAAAGGCAGCTGGAATCATCCCACCTTGGCAGACCTCCAAATGCGTCCTGAGTATCACCTCAACCTCTACCCAGCTCATAGAAAGACTGTGTGCCCTGAGCATGGGAGCAGATATCCTGGTCCATGGGGCAAGAAGGTTTTGGTTTTTTTTTTTTTTTTTTGACTCAAGTGATCACTTCCTTGGAGACAGATGAGTAGCCACATGATACGACACCAGAGAAACTGATTGGATTAATTTCAAACACAACGAAGGAACTCTGTCTAAACGATGTAAAAGTGCCCTCACTCTGACTTAGTGCTTTCTTCAGACCACTGAAGCTGCAAATAAGATTTATGAGGAAGAACAATAAATTAGAATCGGATAAAGGCACAATTTTCAGCCTCAAGCTGTTGCTCAGTTCCATTATAAGACATAAAATGCAGAGCACACGGCTAACAAGTTAATAAAAGCAGCCCAGTGCTGACATGAAATAACAGTTTTTAAAAGTTGGTTACTTCAATCAGTTAACCTCGTTGACAACTTAAAATTTCAAATACCTACATTACTTATATTCAATGAACATTAAAAATAGAGAAAAGTTCATAAATACATGTAACACAAGTACATTGGCCTTGGAATACATTTGAGGAAGGGATAGAGAAGTTGCTTTTAAAGTTAAAACTATAAAATTACCACATAATAAAAGCCTGTGCTTTGAACACTAATTGCCCATTTATTAAGGGGGTAGTTCTCTATGACTGCTGGGGAAGGGCTGTCTAGGAACTTCTTTTGTTTCTGTAGGGAAGAACTTTCTCCCGCTCCTTTCCCTTTCCCCATGATCTTCATTTTACTAATATGCATTAGCATCAATGCAGCGTTACATTTCTGAAGATTCCTACAGCGTTTTAATTGAGAGTAAATTGCCTTCCATAAATAGGGCCTCCTACTGGCTTGCAAGGCTGGCCACCCTAGTGGCTGGGCACAATTGCTTGTTTGAAGAGTTTAAAGCAAGGCATGATAGCCCACTTTGTCAGCTGCCTAGAGGGAACTTGTCAAAGCTGGGACCCTGCTGCTTTATTCCTCTAACTGTGTTTTAGAAACACCTCACAAGTGGAATTGTGGTTGCCTCATCCAGAAAATGTGGAAAGGATTAATGTGGCATGTAAAACAAATCACTCCTGAGCTCAGCTGAGAAAGTGGGTATTAAAAGCACGGCCGTCAAAGGAGCTTCAGTGAAGGAGTCGTGGTGATATACAGTCAGCATATGTCGGGCTGGTAATGCTGCAGGGTGTTTGGAAACGGTAATGGTCCATGGGTGTAAAGTCTTTCAAGACCTCTTAAAGGCACATGTGTTTCTTGAGCGTGTTCTCCAAACAAGGACCTGTTATGGGTTAAAGTCACTGAAGCTTTTAAACTTTAGTGATTGGCTTGCGGGATTCCAGGTTCACTTACTGCTTTACCAAAAGAAAAAAGTCTGTTGATAAACATGGTCAGGAATCCAACTTTCATCTTAAGCTTCTGAATCAATAAACAATGCAGGATGTTGCCTCCTCATCGATTCCAGTGCACACTATTTATCCTGATTATGGAAGTGTTTGCTAGTTTTCTGGGTTAATAGCCAATATATCTTTGTTGTTCTTCTAAGCCCAGGTGCTTTGTAGATTTATTTTGAAGGGGAAGAAAGGGGAAGGACCTGAGGATTTCTTGCTATTTGAAATATGAACCACAGCCTTAATAAAAACTTGTGGGTTTCAAGTGGAGAGAGAAAAAAAAATAAACCTGCTAAGTGTAATTTCACAAACTGAAACGGATTTCCTTGGTATTTCCATTTTACAAAGGAATTCATTCAGATCTGCCATTATAATGCAAATATATCATTATAGCCAATGCTGAATGGTCTTTCAAAGAAGAAACAGACTAGTTTTGCACATAGAAACAGTGTTTGTGTGTTCTGTCCTTGGGTTCCCGTGCGCTCTGTTTAAGAGCTGCTCATATTTCCTGAAATACTAGTGTCTCCCTACTTCCTTCATTTCTCTGAATAAGCTACACTAAAGCATCATGTTAAACCTTTGACAAGATGAAGGCAAAAGCAAGGGTGGCCGTCAATATGGGGTGAGACGTGTTAGCAGTTGTCAGCGTGTGTGCACACATACACACACAGGCGTGTGTTGTTTGGTTAGGCCTGATAAAGCTGAACAGGAAGTACTAGTTAACCTGAAAATCTCATCAGTAAACTAAAGAAATAAAGATATTAAGTGAGACTAAAAAAGTCAGGGTGCCACTGGGTGTGAGTTCAGCGCTTCCAAGTTTGGTCCCAACTCAGAAGCATGCCTGAAACAGCATGTTTTTCGCCAACTGTGAGCGTGGCATCATTTGTGGCCTTTGCTTTGCTTTGCTGCAGGCTTGCTGAGTCAGGATCAATAACTTCTCAGAAACAGCTCCACTCTGCATGAAAATCACAACCAGCCTTGGGGACAGGACAGATATAAAATTTCTTGCCATCTCTGTAAAACTCATAAAGCATCACCATTGCCTTGTTTTGGAGTTGAACTTCCTGTCTTGGGCATTTTCAGGTCGCTGATCTCTGCCTAACACATTTGGCGAGAAGGAAAGCATATGGTAAATGCCGGGGGACAGGGTAGTGAATGTGAAACGGGTATTAGAGAAAACACCGACATGGTGAGGAGTGACCTAACAAAGGCGAGAGCGCTGCGGAGGCCACTATAGTTAAGTAAAGAAACAGGAAGTAAACAAGCACTATGGATATGCACATGGCATCCAGAAATGCAATGGATGTTTCTGCCTTCCATTAATCTATGCAGAACTGAAAAAGATGTAGACGATGTCCTGCGTAAGAAGGTCCATATCTATGTCAATATCTGTGGATATTGTTTGGAGAGCCGGAGATCCTCAAATGAATATTTTCTGTATGAACACTCTCACTGGAAAATTAATGAAACCTCCTCCCCTGCCTTTTCACAGTAATTCTTCCCAGAGCCCCATGCACACAAAGCATTCCTCCCATGTCATAGAAATGAGTGGACATCCATGCTGCCTCTTAGAAGCTATGAATCAGAAATATCAACTATCTGAAAGTGCCCAGCTAATACTTGGGACATCTAAAAGATTTTTCTGGTTATATTAAATATCTGGATCAATTTATATTCTTATATTTGTTTTTCCATTTTATTTTTTTGAAAGATAGGTTACTTAGGTACTAGAATGCTGACAGGAAATAGATGACCTTGACAATTTTCTCGTTTTCTCATTAAACACTTGTGACATTTGTGCCTCTTAGATTCGGAATCTGAGTGATACATTCTCTTGTGTCTAACATTAACCAGATTTAGATTCTGGTGTTGGGAAATCACCGCCTGTTCCCTGCGCTTAGGAGCACCCGCTTTGAATGCTTCCCCAAACACACTAATTGGAGACCTGGACTATGTTGAGTCCTGCAGGTTCCCCGTCTCGCAGACAAGCTGCACATGAGGGCAGACTAATTCACATCAAGATGTGCTGCACACCTGTACAACAGATGACCAACCTTAATGCGGAAAAAAAAAACCCTTCACAATATAATATGGCAGGTTTCTTTTTTCACGTGGCATACACGCAATTCAGACAGCTAAGGGGCTGAATCATGCCATTTAGCTGCAAGTTTTCATTGCTAGAGGATTTTATAGGGCTTAAATTTTATATAGTCCAGTATCAAGTACTCCTCCTAATTGCATGACTTCAAAGTAGATATGTGAGCCCTGGTTTCATATTATTTTAGTGCTGAACAATCTCTGCCCTTCCAATTGTTCCTACAAGGAACTATGTTAACAATATTATTGGAAATTTTATTTAACTTCAATTTAGCAAACGCCGTACCTCCTTCCTTGAATGCAAGTAAGCACACTGGGATTAAAATGATAGAGAAAATCAAGTCTGAATTGGTTTACAGCCCAGAGGTCCACTGTGAATCCCATAAAGCATTGTTTCGGGAACCTGGTTAGTGTTCTGGACACCTGCTTCATGTTTTTTTCATCATCACAAATGTCAAAGTGCTCAGTAAGTCACCGGGGTTTGAATGACAGCCATGCGCTAAGCAAGCAGTTATGTTTTTTCACTACCAAATTGGACCATAAATGATGAAAAAGAGGTCAAAAAGGAAGCATGGAACCATACAAATTTGAAAGGGGAAACTGGTAATAGCCATAAACCCGGTGCAATCAAAGGCTTGGCTAGTCATTGCAAATTACCTGCCCTGTGAATTACTGATCACACTGCATTATGATATAGAACTTTCCTAACTCCTTTCATCTGGAGTAGCAGGGCTTCTAATAGCTCACAGATCAAACACAAAACTCTGCCAGCGGAATTTTGATACAAACACACCAAGGTTGCACAACCATCATGTACCTAAAGCCTAATGTACATGAACAAAATACAGCTAGTGCTTCTTTGGGGCCATGGATTACTTGCTGTACGTATTTTGCAGGAGTAAACATTGAAATAGAGCACAGAAAAGGAAGGTCAGTAAAGCACGTGGGAGGAGTTCACAAGGAAGAGTATAACCTTGCATGTTTATGTGCGGCTAAGGTAGGTTGGTGTGCTTTAACAAGACCTTGACTGTCTTTCATACACAGAATTCTCCTGGCTCCTTTCCTTCAGACTCATGACTCAGAAATGTGGGTGACGGAAGCACTCAAAGAGATCTCACAAGTATTTTGTTTCATCTAGGGACTGCATCTTTATCAATATGTTCCTCTTGCTATATGCCATGCTCATTTGTGGTGAATCTTCGGCCGAGTTTCGTCTTGCTTCTTGGCAGAAGTCCGCAGTAGCAATTAATGGTTTTTTTGTTTGTTTGTTTTAGTTTAGTTCAGTTTTGTTTGTTTTTAGGAAACTCAAAAATCCTCTTTGGACTGTGAGCTATTTAAAGCAGCTAGTAGGCTTTTGTCAAGCTAGATCCTGCCCCAACATTATAATGGCCCTTCCACCCCAGAGAAGAAGCAGTTGAGATAGTCAAGGAGAAATTTCAGTTATCACTAGAACCTCTGTGCTTGCTGATAACTGATGTTTGAAACGAAAAGTCATTTTCTCATTGACTATTGGTTTGAGGCTTTTACATGATCCTCTATTATTCATTTTCAAAATCAAGTTGCTTTTATAAAAGAATAATCAAACACTAATGTGGCTCACTGATTTGAAATGCAGTTAAAGTCTCAGGGAAATAAACATAAATGAATAGATTGACAAGCAGGAAGATTATGTAAAGTACTTTAATGACTATAAGGCTGAGAAGGATTTTGGACATAGCCACTCTTGGCGACATGATGGTCAGAAAAGACAGTGTCTCTGAGAAAATTACACTTGGACTGAGATGTCATCAATATAAGAAAGCTAGTTTGCATAGATCAAGATAGACAGGGAAGAGCTGATATACCATGAGAATACCAAGCAAAAAGATTCAAAACTATAACAATCTGAGAGGGGTTGATAGTGTGAGCTAGCCCATCATGAACAGGGAAGAGAATGTCATCCAGTTTTACACTGGATCATGGTGAGGAGAAGGGGTGTTGTTTTTCCATATTTTATTGATTATTTGGGAATTTCACATTATGAACCCAAGTACACTTACTTCACAGTCCTCCCAGGTTCAGGACCGCCTACCACCCTTCTGATTTCTCTTCCCCACCAAAAACAAAGAAGAAGAAAAAGAAAAAAATATCCAATTTGAGTTGCCCATATACTCACTGGAGCACAAGGGGCATGTATTTTGACTAGACATTCTATGGAGGACAGATGATCATTAAAACAACAGAAACAAGAAGCCTACCATAACTGGAAGTTGCACTTTCTTTCTCCAGCTGCCCATATCTGAATAATCACACAAAACACTAATTAAAACACTATTTGGCCAATGGCATACTAGGCATATTCCTAGGTCGCTCCATCCATTTCTATTGTTTTATATTTTACCATGAGGCTCATGGTTTGTTACCTCTTGCTTCTTGGGTAGCTACATGGTGTCTCCCTGACTTCATCTTCTTTCTCCCTGACTCCACCTTCTTTCTCCCTGAATTCAGTTTAGTTTTCCTGCCTAGCTCTATTCTTCCCTGTCATAGGCCAAAGCAGCTTCTTTATTAACCAATGGTAATAAAACATATTCACAGTATACAAAATGGACTCCCACATAACCTATTTAGATCAGCATTGCCAACATCTCCATGACACTAGCTCAAGCCCAATCTGGGCAGTGGAGGTAAAGAAAATTAAAGCAATCCCTGTACCCCTCTATCACCTCCCCAGAGGAATTTGAGGATCCCCTCAGTGATTCCATCCTGTGACTCAGAAGCAGAAACTTCTATTTAAACAGCTTCAGAAAATAAAACTCTCAGTAATACTTCAATTAGAATGTTCCTCTTATTAGAGTCGTTTCTTTGAATTTTTGATGTCTAAATTATCAAACAACAAAGCTATTTAAATGAACTGAGTGCAGAACTCAGGAATAAAAAATAAGTTCTTCTGGCCCTGTTTATTTCAAATGGTGTTTCAAGTCTTTGTGGCACATGTAGAGTTATAACCCTATTGGGCAATAAATTGCAGCTGGAAATCTGGACAGATGAAGCAAAGTGCTGTAGTTCAGGGTGGAAAGGAGGTAACCTGGGGCACGGGGTGTAAGAATGGGAAGAGTTTTAGGACAGACTGATCCTCCTTAGATTATCCTTATTGGTTGCTATTTTTGAGAAATAAATGCATTTGTGAACATTGTCTTTTGAATTAGCTAAGAGATATTTTAAAGTTTTTTGCTTTTAAGTTCCTGAACCAGTCTGAGATCAATAGGTTAAAAGGGGAAGACACCCATTTGGAGCCAAAGAGCAGACAATTAGACTGCCGAAATGCCAAAGTGACAGACACGGAAAGCTGTGTCTCCAGTCATTGTGGGGTTTAGACTCTAAGGGGGTTATGCTGTGCCCCACTTCTATTGCTATCGATGTAGAATTTCTTTGTGAACCTGTATATTTCATTATAAGGTTGAGCATCAGTAACTACTGATTTTTTTCATTGTGTTATAATTTATAATTCCTCTTGCAAGAAAGGATCTCTAATTCATTAGTAAATGTATTGATATAAATAGTCCTGGACTATGCATTCTCAAAGGCTAATAATACCAGGAAGGAAATACATCCACCATACATTCTTTATGAAGGGCTTCCTGGTATTTGTCTTGCCATAAGATTCAGAGAAAATGTTGTTTGTCTGCTTTATTGAAGGAAAGCAAAAGGACTTACAAGTACCCACAAAAGCTTTGGGAAGAAAATCTTATTTTCTTAACATTATACAATTTTAGTACACAAAGCATTAAAAAAACATTTCATGCTGAAATTATATCATACACCCAAATAAAATCTTTTCAAATTGCTCATATTTATTTGAGTTCAGTCTAATGTACAAACTTCTTAACTAGTTTTTATGCTTGAAAAATGCATTGTGTCTTTCACAGACAAGTGTAACATCTTCTTCATGTCTAAGGGAAATTCTTTTTAACTCGATTGGACTTTTAATAAATGTCAAACTGGGCTCAGATGATCTATGTATTATGAACATCACATGATTCATTTAAATTTTACTAAGAGAATATTATGTCAAAAATGTATGTATGACACGTATATAAAAACAGAGATTGAGGCCATCAGTAGCAGTTAAGTTTGCTAAGAAGAATGATTGTAGAATTTTCTGGCCCTGCAGACGCGTGGTGTGGTATTTGATATTGGCAAACAGAGTTCCTGTACAGTTTTCTATGGATCTATAACTAGCACAGGCTGAACCTGAGCTTGACTAGTTGCCTATACTTAGAACACTTCAGTAAGTATGGAGAAGATGATTCAGCCCGTCAGAGGCCTGCAAACATTAACGGGTCTTCTCTCAGACTCAAGTGTTTGGGGCCATATGTCCATGAACCATACCAAAGTTGCTCATTCCAGGAAGCCACTGAACCAAGATGTCAGTTACCTCAGGACCCATCTGGACAGTTCAAAGCTGTGACTGCTAAGATCATTTGAAAAGTTAGACTTTTCAGAACAGTTATAAACCCAGGACCCGAACCTGCCTTCAGAGTGTATGATTTGTGTATTTAAAGCATGTGTGCTAGACCCCCAATTGAACTTTTGCTGTAATAAAAGAACAGAACATTTTATGTTAGTGTGTTCTAATTTCTTAAAGGATGTCTTTGAGAATTGTATAGTCTGTCTATCTTTTAGTCTTCTACTTTGGTATATCTTAGATATTCGCATACCAGAGCTTGGAATTTTGAGTGTCAGTATTGAGGATTTCATTTAATAAAAATAGGAAAGTGAATACAGGAAGGGAGGGTCTTAATTTAAATAGCCAGGTGTAAAGGAAAATTGCCTCACTAAAATAGCTCTATCAGATGGCAGCATAGTGTAAGCTACACACGTAACTCACAATTTAAATGTTTCTAATACCTTCATTTTAAAAGTGAATGGGGAAACAAACATGAAGTTAATTTTAGCAATATGTCTCATTTAATACAAACATTTAAATACTACAGTGTGAGCTGTATATTGTAATTATTAAAATATTTTATGTATTTTTCCAGCACAGCCTTCAAAGTCTTCATCTATAGCATATCTTAGGTCAGACTTGCCAGCTGTATATTTCAGTAGCCATATGAAACAGTAGCCATACTATGGCTACACAATGGCTCCCGTGTTGGACAAAGCACAGCTCTCAAGGCTACTGGTTCTTCAGTTGGAACTGAGGGACCACACTGGATGTTGAGGCAGGGAAGCTACGTGCTCCAGAAGGAATTATGTGGGAACTACTGCTCCACTCTGTGATAAACTTAAAGCTTCTGTAGAAAGCAAAATGTAATGATTATGAAGGAGGAAGGAAAGAATAAGGAAAGGAGCAGTGAGCCCCAGCCACAGGCTTCCTGGGATTGTCAGTCTCTTGTTACTGCAGTAATTCCGATACTTTCATTCCAGCACTGATGTCCAGAGGATTAACTGTCATCAGGCAGCATCTTCCTTACTGCACCCATAGCCCCTTGCTAGCACTGGCCAGCACTGATGTCCAGAGGATTGACAGTCATCAGGCAGCATCTTCCTTACTGCACCCATAGCCCCTTGCTAACACTATGCCAGTCCACAGGGCAATATTGGTAGAAAGTGAGTATTTTCTTTCACACTCTCATGTGAAGTTGTCCAGGGGAAAGAGGCAATGATATGAAAATTAGTCAAAGCTAAATGACACATTTAATCTAAAAGAGGGGACTAACTTTCTTTTAATTAGCATATACTTTGCATAATTTTTCAGTATTTTATATTCTTCACTCTTCCTAAAGAATGCCAAACTACACCAAACCTTTTATTTTCTTTAGTCTATAGATGTAACAAAGTAAAAACACAAATCTTATAACAAAAGTTTATTTCTTATCTCTTATCGTAGCAGAAACTTTACAATGATGGACTGTTAGTCATATTAACTAAAGTGAGGAAGGAAGAAAAATTATTTCTCAATTATGATCAAAATATCTAAATGCATTTTTCTTTGAGATACAAGTAATTGATCTTGATCTTCCTCAGATCACTAATTCACATATTCAGACACATCATCCCAATCATTCTGCCATGGTTTATCTTCAGATCTTCCATCCTTTGCTATCTATATGTATTGCTAAGCTTCCTGCTTCATATTCCTGAAACTTATTCTCTTAAGTGTTTCCCATCTTATTGGCTCAGTCATCCCAAAAATAATACGACAAAATAAAAATTACATATTTGTGAGTGTGATTTTGTGTGTGAGGGGGAGAAAAAGAGAAGAAAGAGAGAGATGAAACAGAGCGAGACAGACAGAGAGAGAGAGAGAGAGAGAGAGAGAGAGAGAGCGCATTGGGACACTATTTTGGACTCTAACCTGTATCTCTCTAGTGTTTTTCCACAATGTGCATTGAGAGAGTCGTGGAGAGGAAAAGAACCGCCCAAATCTGTCCCGGAACTTCCCTTTAAATTCAAAGCAGACCTGAATGTCCACTGGGATCAATCTCTACTACGACAAAGAATGTGCACCTGCGAGGACCTGAGCCAGCCGAAGAATGGCACCATTGCTTCACATAAATGTGGTCACAGATATTTTTTATTTGGTTATAGGATTTTATCATAAATCCCACGGCTCCATGTAGAATTCTATCTGTCCTAGAGGGCTACTTTCTGCCTTTAGATAACGTTTTACTGCACAGGCCTGACGTATTGCTTCTGTCACCCCTCGACCACAGAAGGATCTTAGATCAGCACTGTGGGCGAATAACAAGGGGACAGAGCAAATGTTCCGCCCCCTGGCGCAGCCCCTGCATATGGTCATGATTTCCCAGCTTTGCGGTAATAAGAGGAATGCATTTATCATCCCTCTGCTCCTTCTTACACTGATCCTCCATTGTTAAATTTAGCAGTTGGTCATAGGTATCAGAATGATTAAATAATGTGGAAAATAAAGCCTGAGGTGCCCAGTGGAATTTTACAGGGAGCTGCTGGACAATGGGGGAAGAGGGGCAGGTCTTAATGACGTACTCAGAGAAGCAGTAACCAAATTAGACTGCTCCCTTAGGATTTTTGAGAGTCAAACTGAGAAATAAAGATAGCCTGACAAATCTCGGGCTAATTTAGCCTGTCATGCTCTGCTCCAGAGAAGCCAACCTTGCCACAGTGAAGGAGAAATTTCTCTGAAAATCAATTTTTCCCATCATTCAAATTATAGACCACACCTAAGATAATTTTTTGCTTTATCTATTTCCATCAGTGTAATTGGGATAGTTTTATGTAACTAAAATTTTTAGGCACATAATTAATCAGCACTTATTTCTCTTGTTCTCAGCATTTCTGTTTTCAAAAATTAGGCAGGGAAAAAGAAAAGCTTTCCAATTTTCAAATTTAGGCAACAATATTGAACAGTTCATAGCTGTGTGCTTGAAAAATATTCAACTGGATGGAACTGTTGATGTCATTAATCATTAATAAGATTAAAAATAGAATGAGATACTAGTATATACCTAGAGTAATCCAAGATTTAAAAACTAAAAAATACTAAGCATTGGTAAGCACACAGAAACAAAAAAAATTATATATTATTGATGAAATGTGAAATAGTACAACCACCCTGGGAACTGTTCTGAATTTTCTTGATGAAACTAAAAATACATTTAGCTAAGTATGCAGAAATTCTAATTTTAATATGTATCTAACAGAAATAAGAACATTAAGAATATGTGTGCAATAACAACCAAAAAATAGTCATTTTTCTAAATATTTTATCTGGGGGAAAGGAGGACTTGTATGCAGATGCCCACACATGCCAGAAGAATGGGTTGAATCGAATCTCATGGACTAGAATTACAGGCAGCTGTGACCCTCCCGACATGGCTGTTGGGAACTAGATTCTGATCCTCTGCAAGAGCAGCAAGCACTCTTAACAGCTGACCATCTTTTCAGCATCCCGAAACAATTTCCATCAACTTTATTGTTTAAAGAATAGACTAATTCTGCCCCAATTTTCATCAACAGAAAAATGGACAGACTGTAGTAAGTTCCCCCAATTGCATGCTACTCAGAAGCACAAAGAAACAAATCTCCACCCTACAATGGAGGTATCTGGAAAGCACGCTGACTGAAAGAAACCTTCTGTAAGCAAGCGAGGGACAATCTTGCTTTTGTGGATGTTCTTGGAGCCTAAAGTGGATAAAACTAACCTATGTTGTAAAAACTGAGACACAATTTGTCTCTCTTTGGCAGGTGAGGAAGAAGAGCTAAATTAGCTGCAGTAACTTTCAATACTGTGAGGGAATTCTCTTAAGTATGCCCTTCAGACCACACACAACAGTTATACATTTCCCCTATGTGGAATCTACCACACACAACAGTTATACATCTCACCTATGTGGAATCTACCCACGCAAAATGTCAGTGAATGCTTAGTTGGACTTGGAGATTACATGTGATTTTTGATATAAAATATTAACATCTGTGATTGACTTTATATGTGTAGAATCACTTGCTCGGCAGAGTGGCAGATGAATAGATTTTAGAAGAAAACAAAGAATCCAAGTGTTCCGTGTGTGGGTATTCCCTGTATAGGCCTTTCAAGTTTTCTCAATATTTGCTAAATGTCATAATACAACGTCAGCCCAAAATTCAGATCAATTTTCACAGGATTGGTGCTGAGAATTAAAAGTGTAATTGGCAAAAACTAAAGAAATACTGAATGTTATTACCAGTTTTAATAGAAGCATTTGAATCTACTTGATACCATGTTTTTGTTTTTTTTTTTTTTTTGGTTTTTCGAGACAGGGTTTCTCTGTGGCTTTGGAGCCTGTCCTGGAACTAGCTCTGTAGACCAGGCTGGTCTCGAACTCACAGAGATCCGCCTGCCTCTGCCTCCCGAGTGCTGGGATTAAAGGCATGCGCCACCATCGCCCGGCTTGATACCATGTTTAAATCATCATCATAACTACTTAATACAAAAGAGAGCAATTTCCTACCCAGATGGATTCCATCTCAAAATGAAGAGAATAAAAATGATTTTATTAATGATATTGACCATGGAATGCATGATGAGTCTATAATATAGATAGCTGTAAATCCACCTAGCCTATACTTAGGCATAAATGGCACGCAATTCTCTCCCTATATGTAGGACAAAGATAGATACAGTAATTTTAAGACTTTGGAGTCAAATATATCTAAATATGAGTTTGGGACCCCTCTGTCTTTCCCAATATGTTTATTCCCTAGAAATATTATTGAGGCTATGTCTTCATTCCATAATTTACCAAATGTGGAAATTCCCAACATATATTCCTGGAAGTCTTTCTAGGGACTAACAGAATACACATGTACTAACAATAATTGTGCACACACACACATGAAGAAGACATAATAGAAGATATATTTGATGGAGTTTAGTGAAAATGTCTCTAAGCAAAGGGCAATAATAAAGTAAGAATCTAGACAGAAAGCATGAGATAGCAGACCTCTGGGGTTCACTGCCTTCCTCTGTCCTTCCTTGACTGCATGGGAATAGGCAGCCCGCAGGTCTTCATCCCCAGCGCTGAAGCTGTGTCAGCCGTGGTTATTCCGAAACACAAGTCTGAATGAAAAGCCACATTATGAAGGCTTTTTTTCCTCTTTCCCTGCAAATCTTCTCACAAGCTTCTCATAAATAAATGGGGCTACAGTCAAGAAAACCAGACTAAATCCCTTTCTTACTACTTGGACCGTGCCCAAAT
The DNA here is from genome assembly GCF_000317375.1 of Microtus ochrogaster. Classification (NCBI taxonomy): domain Eukaryota; kingdom Metazoa; phylum Chordata; class Mammalia; order Rodentia; family Cricetidae; genus Microtus; species Microtus ochrogaster. Next base: position 78,500,969 of record NC_022009.1, read on the forward strand.
CATTCATCACAGACACAGGCACATCAGAGCTGCTCTTGCACATACATCTCAGGCAGGCTGGCTAGGTTCAGCAAAGGAGACCAAAGAGACTGAACTCAAGCATCCATGGTGTCTTTGCCAACCTCTTGCTTTAAAAGAAAATGAACTGTGTGCTTTTTAAATAAATCATCTTTCTGTGTTGCCTAGAGGTGCTGAAAACTGCTTAGGTAGTTCAGAACTATTCCCATGGCTCTTTTGCAGAGTTACATTGTGCCAGATGAAGATGAAAATCTCTCTCTCTAGGTTCTAAAGTCCATGACCTCTGAGAACTGACAATAGTTTTCTTTACACTTTTTTTTTCAAGATAGGGTTTTTTTCTGTAGCTTTTGAGCCTGTCCTGGAACTAGCTCTTGTAGACCAGACTGGTCTCGAACTCACAGAGTCCCCTCTGTCTCTGCCTCCGGAATGCTGGGATTAAAGGCTTGTACCACTGCCCGATTGATAATGATTTTCATTTAATACGATTCTCAGACTCTTGCAATTTAAAAACTGTCTATTTTAACTCTACCATTGTTCCAGGGAAAGGAGAAAGATGGTCTGAGAAAGATGAGTGTAAGAAAAAGAAATGCTGGTCCCAAGGAAATTGTGGGTGATGTATGTGCATGGTCCCAGAAAATACAGCTATGGTCAGAGTTACAAAACTCCAAGGTTTAGTGTTTGATACAATCACTCCTAGTTTTCCTAAAGTTTTTGTTCTATTTGAATTTTTAAAATGCTCTAGAGTACTCAGTAAGAAAAAAATATAAAGACGCAAACAATGAATAAGCAAAAGTATTACAGATAACTTCCACAGGATGAACAGTTATTAAAATTTCTGTCAGTCAAAAAACTCAACTGTTGTTTATGTTTTATTTAAGGAACATAAAATTCTTCATGGGGCTTAGATGTACAAGGCCAGTACACCTTATCTTTTTCTGGCTCTTATACTTGAAAAAAAATTTCCCCAATTGTGGTTGGGAAAGAAGACATTAAGTAAATGTGTATTTTACATTTTGGTTAATTAAATGTGATCAAAGGTGCTCTAATAGCATTTCAATGAGCATTTTCCTATCATGTGGCACGTGTATAGAATAATATAGCCTTGTCTCTGTTATTCATTCGACAGTTCCTTTTGCTATGGCCAACCAAAATTTTCCGTTCTTTGAAATCTAGTGTTTTACTACACAGATGAAACACACCTGTTTCTGATATACAACCACTTTCAATTCTTGTTAAGTTTGAAAAATTCATGAAATGGAAAAAAAAATCTGTGTTCCCTATTTTGGTATTAAATATAATCTGGAAGTTTGCACTTTTGATTAACAAAAAAGTAAACAATCACTTTTTGCAAGCAAGTCATTGTACGATATAAAAATTTTTACATGTTTATTATCTACTCACTGTGGATATGAGCTTCTTACTCTCTCAGGAAGGTGGACTATGAAAACAACCCAACGAACTGAAAACAATAACAGAGAAAAAAGACAGAGTGCTAGAAGCACATTCACTTCTAAATAAAGTGATCAGGGAACGCCCTATTTGGAAAAGAAAATAAAAGGAAAATTAGAAGGAAGAAAAAACCGTAAGTGCCAGAAATGTAGACTTTGGGAGTAAGACTTTCCTCCAGGGAGGGAGCAATAAAGTCCTTGGAGGAGGAGACATGGGCATTGTTTATAAAGAAGTGTGAATATCTTTAGATAAAAAGTAAGAGGTAATTTCATAGATACAACAAGAAGGCTTGGTACAGACACTCAAACTTCTAAGCCATAAGGACCTCAGGTTGCACACATGAACGGTATAGAGATTTGTTCAGGAAATGAGCAAGGGAGGTGGCATCTCATCCGTGCACTGGTATAATGACAAATTATTAAGTCTGGCCTGCTAAATGTGCACGACAGAATAAAAATGGGAAGAAAAAATAGTGTTTTTAGTGCCTCACGAGAGGAAAGGTGCTGATAGGGAATGGTAAAAACTGGATTTATTTTTACTTTGGTTTCACTTTATCTGGTAAATTTTGAAAAGTAGAGCAGAAGAATTTGTTGAAATATTGGTATGGAGTTTGAGAAAAAAGATTCAATGATTACTCTAGGATACCTTTTGAAATTGACAAAATATATATAAAAGTAGTTACATTTAGTAAGAAGGTAAACAATAGTTTTATGGAAGAAAACTTATATTTCTCTAGCAGGTGGTTTATTTGTGATGGCAAATGAATGTTTAAGTGGAGGTAATGTGGCAGATAGGTAGGTTTATCCACCTAAGTGAGGCATGAGGGGCAAGCTGCACAGACATATGTCACAAACTTCAGGTAGATTATTCTGGAGGGAGAGAGTAGCTATTGAGCAATTTAAAATAACTAAGATTTTACTAGGTACTTAAGATTCTATGCGGACAGATCAAAACTGAGACAGCCAGGGAAAGGAGGAGGGAGATTAGGAATATATGTCTTAGTTGTCAAATCAAATCAACTGAGGATTATATTCAGTAATTTCATAGCAATGAGGAAAATGGAGTATGATATAAAAATATTACAAAGGTACTTACCTGAAGTGATATCTGTATCAGAAATGCCATGGTCACACAGAAGAGAACTTCCTGTCATTCAGTCACAGAGCATTATGTGAAATATAAAAGTATTTAAGTCCAGTGTGGAGAGACAGATGGAAGACCATTGGAAGCTGGTTGAGGATGGGGGTATTCATTGAAAACCAGCAGCTGACAAAGCACAGTAAGAAGACAGCATGAGACCATATTTGAGGAGAAATTATCTGTCCCTGCTAACCTAAATATGTAGTATATATAGCCTACGTTCTACATACCTCTATGCGTAATTCCAAAAACAATAGATGTTTGATGCTGTTGCTATATGCTTTTTAAAAAGCCAATGCTTCAGAAGCAATGTATATAAAAAATTCCAACACAATGGCAAAGTTTGCTCTTTCTGAACTCTTTACCCCAGTGCTGGTATTATTTCTAAAATTTTATGTTTTCATCTTCCAGTCTAGTGGTAGCTGTGCAGAATGCCCATCTTTATCCATGGAGCATCCACTGAGTCCATGTTATAGTCTGTGCTATAGTCCATTTATTTTCCAGTAGGAAGAAAACAAGAACTAATATGATGTAAAAATAGCAATCCATTGCAGAAGCTAAAGAGCTGTCTCAGTAGTTAAGAACACTGGCTCTTCTTTCAGAAGTTCAGGGCTGTTCTCTCAGTACCTACCTAGCAGCTGACAGCCTTCAGCAACCCCAATCCTAGTGAATCCGACACCATCTTCTAGCTTCCTAGGGAACCAGGCACATGGATGTTGTACACACATGCAGAAAAACACCCATACACATAAAATAAACAAACATGTAAAACCCATTGTAATGCAAATATCCACTAGCAGCCAACTCAGAAAGTGGACGAAGGGAGAGATGGAAGAGAGAGTAAGGAAAAAACACGTTCTTTGGCCAGTCATTTCACACTTATTTGTTAAGACAGTAGACTGCCTACAAGACAGAAATTTCATGTTACTGGTCTGAGGTTTGGCACCATACAATCTGAGCAATGTTCTAGTCCTATGGAGATGATGAAATCTGTCATGCCTACACCCATACACAAAATTCCTGAGGCATAACAGTGATTATCTGGAGAGTCTGGTCCACCCTTGGTGTTGAAGAAAGACAAAAAGAGGCATTAGGTATTTGGGGTGGTAATGGAAATGCTGTTTTACTTTTGCTGGTAGTATTTTTTAAGTATTAGGAAATATTTAATATATTCCACTATTCAAAACATAATAAGATTTTTCTAAGTGACTTTCAACTTAACAAACCAATGGGCAATTTTTACCTCTCTGTATTTCTGGTGATGTAGTAAGATCAATGGAGTCAAAACTCCTGTTTCCTGGTTACACTCAGCCCGAATTTAGTCTGTGGACATGCTGACAGCTCTTGTTTCTGAAAGTTAAGACAAGAGAATGAAATAGATTTGGAAAAGTTTGTTCAGTATTTTAGAGTCATATGTCACTTTAAACTTGAAACTCCTTTACATCTATTTCTTTATTTGTGGGTTTGTTTTCTGTGCACGTGTTTTTGCATGCTTTCAGTTAAGTGTAACATCAAGAAACAAAGACATAACAAGAACTGCTATGTGTACCTTAACAGTGAAGAGAAAACTCGTGTTGGAGAAAGTGTTTAGGGTTGTTTAGAAAATAAAACAAAAAGCAACAACGGAGAGATGGAGGGAAGTAAGTTGATAGTCATAAGGCCCGTTAACTTAAGCCTAGCTAATTAGGGCGACTGTAATGTTCGGCTGCCCTTTACTGTAGGCATGACATAATTAACCACCTTTTTCTCCAAACACAAAAGAAAGAATTACATCTATAAAAGCCAGTGGTCTGTGACAGGACTGTTACTCAGGGAGAGACTCTGTTCTGTGTAGAGGAATTGGGGACTTTGCCACTTTGCCCTTCTGTCCCCCGTCTTTCATAGTTTTTTTTTCCACTTACAGTTTGCAATCATTCCTTTCATTAGCAATTAACCTGCAATGTACAAATGAATCCCTAAAATCAAGAAAGGTTTCAGTCTCACAAAGAGAAGGTTTAAAGTCCAATTGCTTGACCTAAGACAATTCATATAACTGAGTATTATGCAATTCTAATTTAGGCATTTAAAAAACCCAAACATGAAGAAAATGCAGTCAACAGTCAAGTCCCTTTGGTCGATAGCTGACTCAACCTTTCAGTTTGTCACACAGCGTAACATAGGAATGAGGAAAGGAGGGTGGAGCGTTAATTTACACCTGTCTAGAAAGTTTGGCACTGCAGCCTCAAGAGTAGTGAACCATTTACCAGAGGGGAAAATGTAACCAGAGACAAGGTAAGTATGGAAGATGAGGTCATCCACCAGCAGCAATAGTTCATAGACACTTCTAGATTCATGAGGTGAGAATGAGCAGTCTGGAGCACTGCAAAATTCAATTTCATGTTTGTATCTCTTGACACATATTCTCAAGCTGCCTTTATTATGAGATAGCCCTCACATAGTAGGTGAGAGAGAAAAGCAGTATGGGAAGATAGCTCTGTTAATTCCAATCAAGACAGTCTTAACTTTCTGAAAAACAAAGAATACTATGAAGCTCGGACATATTATTTTAAGTAGAAAATGTATGAAAAAAAAAAGAAAATGTATGCAAATTCCAGAAAACCTTTCTATTACCACCCCAAATAACCTCCTGTTTATTATTTATTTTTATTAACATCTTTTAAAAGATTAATTCCAATTCACTTAAGTTGATTTGTCTTTCAGTGGATATTGTCAAAGTGTGTCTGATTTTAAAACATTTTCTTTCTGATTAATAAGGTTGCCTAGACTTTATCTGTCAAAACCTAATTGTAGATTTATAGAATGATTTTTCTTCTTGGTTTTCTCCAACAAAACCCATATATTTGTTACTTAAGCTTCAGAAAGAAGACTGAGTAATGAAAAACCTGACTTCTGGGTTTGTCTAGAAGAGCTAAATCAAAGTTACTTCTCAGATGAAGACAATAGAAATGTCTCTGCGAATAAAAAATCGAAGAGAGTGTGTTAACCACCAATGCACCCCAAGTTGCATTTTTAGCAGGTTCCCAGATAGTTAGTGCTCAGGCTGTTAGCCCACTGATCACATATTTAAGATGCAAAGCTGAAGACAAGAAAAGTCATTATCATAGAGTTGTCGTCAAGGGCAGTCTGAGTATCAACTAATAATTCTCACTGGGCAGTGGTAGCGCACGCCTTTAATCCCAGCACTTGGGAGGCAGAGTCAGGTGGACCTCAGTGAGTTCAAGGCTAGCTGGTCTACAAACTGACTTCCAGAATATCCATGACTGTTACCCGAGAAACCCTGTCTCAAAAAAAAAAAAAAACAACCAAAACAACAACAACAAAAATGATATTTCTCCCCAACTGCTTCTATGCTTTCCTCTTCAATGGAACCCACCTGGAAGACATGAAAGAGATAATCACAATGTACCATTTTATTATGGTGAAGAAGTGATTTTATTCAACCCTCAGAACAACCTGGTTAAGTAGATTCTTGATGACACCCACATTACAGGAAAAGGAAATGAAGGGTTAGAGAATCTGCTGAAGTCAAGGCAGTTCATGAAAGATTGGGAAGCCGATGTCTGAATCCAAAATATCTGAACAGAGCTTTAGTATAGATCAATCTGTAGGAGCTATGAGATATATCAGGATAACTATTTGCTTCTAAGTAGGAATCACAAGGAATAATTGTGACAATTACTATATTCTATTATATACTATGTATTATTATATACTAGCATTAGAACCCACTAGTAGTTGGTGAATAAGAGCCCATAGCCAACTGAAATACCCAGAATGAATAAAAAACCAGGACAAAATTTTTCCTGGATTCAACACTTTAGGCCAGAGAAAGGATGTATAAACTCCAGAGAAGGACACATCTGAGGCTTAAAACACATGGAATAACCTTTAGAACAACACATCTTTTCAAAAACAGTCCTTAACTTTAGCACTCCTAAAGGACTGTAACTGTTGGAAAGTATGCTATAAAATATTGTCCACATTCTGTTATTTTCTAAGATGTAGTCCCTATGAAGGAGTGTTGACCTCAACGTCTTTAAATCAGTCTAATCCAGAATTAACTCAGCCATCATATTTACCATAAACAACCTATGTTAGCTTATTTCACACTGTTTGATACCAGCTCTCCAGGACCACAGAACCCCCATGCCTTCAGCACCTGATGTTTCTCAGACTTAAACATCCCTTTCTCTTTATTATTCATGGACAAAGAAATGAACTTGCCAAGAGCTGTGATTCTTGCATGCATTTTCCAAGAATCAAGTACATTAAAAAAATGAAATACTTATAGCATATGCTGCCACTGCAGCCAGAACCTTCCAGTGTGCAATAATTCACAAAGATTTGAATACATTAAGGTAAAATATTTGTCCCTTGATAAGTTCAAATATGATAATATGCCCACAGGTATGTGTCATGCTTACCTAACACATGTACCTGGCCTGAGAAATATATCTTTCAATAATTCATAGCCTATCCTTTCACCTTGGAAAATCAAGTATAGATCCCTTGGATTATATTTTCTGATTAGTTGGCAACTATTTACATAAATGGTAAAATTATGTCATATACTAAAAATACTTGAATTAAACTTCTGGCTACAAGACAAAATATTTTGATGAGTTCCTAATTTTTTTAAAGATTTTCAATATTTTCCACTTTTCTGTTTTTGAATTTGCATTCAGATTAAAGTGATTACTTTTACACTATGGTTTTCAGACAGGATTCATCTTAAAGAAGTAACAAGAGTGGAACCACTCAGCTACTAGAGCCTGCCCCTTAATGGGAGGGATGCGTGCCCTTTCTCCTGCGATGCTGGACAGCCAATGGCTGAAGAGAGGCTTTCCTAGATGAGGAATGGAACCTATTGTAGATTCCGGAGTCCTAAGTAAGGCAATCTACAAGGGAAGGATTGGGAACAAATGCATCACTTTTCTGTCCTCCTTTTGGTTTTATTCTAACCAACCTTGGATTTTGTCAGAAGAGCTGAATGAAATGGAGAAAGAATAGAGAAGGTTCTCTGAGTTGCTGGCACCTGACTACTGCTAAAGAAGCCAGAGCAGCATAATTATGTCTTGGTTTTGTGGGATTTCCCACACTCCTTTGGCCAGTTCAAGTCTTTCCAGTTTGTCCACATCCTTAACAGCCTACATATGTCACTCTGCTTTTTTTCTATGTCTCATGAGTACATATAGCTGGGAGAAAGTTGATCAGAAGATACCCAAATCCCATGTAAAACTTTTCTGCAGTCTAGGGCGAATCTGAATTCTGCAGCTATCTTGTTTCCACCTTCCTTCTTGAGCACACTACTTCAGGCCACTTTGAGACAAAAGGCAGTTTTCTAATAGATAGTAAAAGTCTTGTTTGAATAAAAATTTCAAGCCTTTGAAGAAAGAAATTGAAGAAGATATTTAAAGATGGTAAGATCTCCCATGCTCATGAACTGGTAGAATTAATGCAGTAAAAGCAATCTACTGATTTAGGGAAATCCCCATCAAAATTCCACCACAATTCTTTACAGACCTTGAAAAGTCATCAACTTCATATTGGAAAAACAAAAACCTAGTACAACTAAAGCAGTCCTGAACAATGAAAGAACTAGTGCTGGTATCACCATCCCTGATTTCAGGATGTACTTCAGAGCTACAGTAATTAAAACTGCACAAAATATACATTTTGTATATTTTGTAATTAAAAATGCACAAAATATACATTAATCAATTGAGTCAAATTGAAGACCCATGAATAAATGTACATACCTAGGAACACCATTTTAAAAAGTCAGAAATATATATTTGAAAAAAGAAAGTATCTTCAACAAATGGTGCTAGTCAAACTGGATGCCTGCATGTGGAAGAACACAAACAGATCCATACTTTATCTTGCACAAAAATCCAAGTGGATCAACACTACATCATAAAACCAGATACACTGAACCTGAGAGAAGAGAAAATTGGGAACAGCCTTGAACACATTGGCATAGGAGATGACTTTCTATATAGAATACCAATAATGGAGTCACTAAGATCAACAATTAGTAAGTGGGATCTCATGAAACTGAAAAGCTTCTGTAAGGCAAAAGACACTGTCAACAAAACAAAACAATGCCCCATAGAATGGGAAAAGATGTTTTTAACAATTCCACGTTTGATAGAGATCTACTAATACCCAAAATATATAAAGAACTCAAGCAACTAGATGTAAAAAGCTAAATAATCCATTTTAAAATGAGTACAGATATAAACAGAGAATTATCAATAAAGAAATTTCAGATGGCTGAGAAACACTGAAAGAAATGTTCGACACCCTTATCAGGAAAATACAAATCAAAACTACTTTGAGATTCCATCTTACACTTGTCAGATGTCTCAGATCAATAAAGCAAGGGACAGCTTATGCTGGCAAGGATATAAAGCAAGAGGAACACTCTTTCATTGCTGGCGGAAGCGCAAACTTGTTAGTCACTTTGAAAATCAGTATGGCAGTTTCTCAGAAAATTAGGAATTGATCTACTGCAAGACCCAGCAATACCACTCTTGAGAATATACCCGGGAGACACTCCATACTAATACCAGGACACTTGCTCAACCATGTTCATTCTTTGCTGTAGGAAATCCTACAGCCAGTAGCTTTTAAGTTACATGCCCACTTGGGTGTGGCCTCTTATACTATTTATGCCGATGTAAAGTGTGTGTCTGCTCTCTTTTCTGGCTTCGGGATTTGGTTGCTGTTCTCCATTCCAGCAGAGGATATTGATTTGTGAGTCTACCCTATATAAATAACCATCTATTATTCTCAGTTCTGAGCTGGTGTGGGATTTCCTTTAAGCATCCTTCTTCAATTGTTGCTTTATTCATAATAATCAGGAAAAGAAACAATTCAAATGTCCCTCAGACAAAAAAAATAGATAAAGAAAATGTGATACATTTACACAATGTAGTATTACTCAGTTGTTTTAAAAGAAATCATGAAATTTGCAAGCAAATGGATGCAACTAGAAAAAAAAATCATCCTGAGTGAAGTAACCCAGACTCAGAAACACAAATATGGAATGTACTTGCTTATAAGTAGATATTATCTGTTAAGTAAATAATGACTGATCTATGGTCTATAGACCCAGAAAGGCAAAAAGGAGGGATTTGGGCAGATGCATGGATCTCCCTTGGAAGGGTAAATAGGATAGACACTGCAGGTGGAATGGGGATGGGTAGAGACAGGAAAGGGAGGGATCTACTAGGAGGGAAGGGATAGAGAGAGAATGCAGGAGGGAAAACTAGAATTGGGGGTTGGTGTCAAAACCTAGTGCAACGGAAGCTTCCTGAAATCTTTGAGAGTGTTCCTAGTAAGGACTTCTGGTAACAAGGAATGCAGATTCTATACTTGCCATTTTTGTACCTAGGAAAGGCTTCCAATGATAAGACTGGTTTGCTTTTGGTTGAATTGTTGACCAAGGGGGTCTGTGAAACTTTCTAAACAACCCAGACTGAATCTAGGTTAGAAGAGTTGCTCTCCAAAAACTGTTGTTGGGTTCCTTTGCTTAGGACAACATCCACACAACTTTGACTATAGAGAGGTCAAGTTTGTACCTGGAGTTTTCACCCATACATTTTTGTCTCCTTGGCATGATTAAGTACTCTACAAGCTACAGAAAGGGAAACCTGGACACCAACCCATCCAATTGACTTACAATCTGTCCTGCCTGAAAGATGTGCTGTGAAGAAGGATGCTTAAAGAAATCCCTGCCCTGTGGAAAGTCCAAGGTCCTCCCCCCTCCGTCCATATCTAGGAAGGTGAACATACAAACTGGCTAGGCTCCCACAAAGCCAGAACATGAAGTAGGATCAAAACCCCGTGCCATTGTCCTTGGCTTCTCATCATCCCTCATTGTTCGCCATGTTCAGAGAGTCCGGTTTTATCCCAGGCTTTTTCAGTCATAGTCCAGCTGGCCTTGGTGAGCTCCCAATAGATCAGCCCCACTGTCTCAGTGGGTGGGTATTCCCCGGAGAGGGAGGGGGAAAGGTGTGGGGGGAGGGGGAGAAGGGTGGGAGGAGGGGAAGGGAAATGGGAGGCTGGGAGGAGGGGTAAACTTTTTTTTTCCTTAAAAAAATGTGGATATGCTTATATTTGAAAATAATAGTTCAAGCCCCCAAATTCTCCACAGGCTTTTTTGACATTATCATTTTCCAAATCTTCATGTGATGTTGTCTGTCATACTTAACATCCTTCACTTAATGGAACCATGTAGCAATTGTGTCTTAAATAACACTAAGTAAATCAAACAGTAGAGCAAAAAAAAAAAGAAAGAAAGAAAGAAAGAAAGAAAGAAAGAAAGAAAGAAAGAAAGAAAGAAAGAAAGAAAGAAATCCCATACTACTCTGAGATTCTATCTTACACTTGTAAGAATGGCCAAGAACAAAAACACTGATGAAAACTTATGATGGAGAGAATGTGGGGTAAAGGGAACACAACTGCATTGCTGGTGGGAGTGCAAGCTGGTACAGCCTCTTTGGATATCAGTGTGGCAATTTCTCAGAAAATTAGGAAACGACCTTCTTCAAGATCTAGTAATACCACTTTTGGATAAATATCCAAAGGATGGTCAATCGTGCCACAAGGACATGTGCTCAACTATGTTCATAGCAGCATTGTTTGTCATAGCCAGAACCTGGAAACAACCTAAATGCCCCTTGACCAAAGAATAGATAAGTGAAATGTGGTACATTTACACGATGGAGTACTACACAGAAGAAAAAAATGACAGCTTGAATTTTGCAGGCAAATGGATGGAGCTAGAAAACATCATTTTGAGTGAGGTAACCCAGATCCAGAAAGAAAATTATCACATGTACTCACTCATAAGTGGTTTTTAAACATAAAACAAAGAAAACCAGCCCACAAATCACAATCCCAGAAAACCTAGAGACCACAGTGAGGACCCTAAGAGAGACATACATAGATGTAATCTACATGGAAAGTAGAAAAAGACAAGATCTCCTGAGTAAATTGGAAGCATGGGGACCTTGGGGAAACAGTTGAAGGAGGGAGAGAAAGGCAGGTAGGGAAGCAGAGAAAAATGAAAAGCTCAATAAAAATCAATAAAAAATAATCCCACACTAGCTCAGAATTGAGAATAATAGAGGGTTATTTATTTAGGGGTAGACTCACAAACCACAATTCTCTGATGGAACAGAGAACAGCAACCAAATCCCACAGCTGGAAAAGAGACCAGATGCGCACTTTACATTGGCATAAGTAGTATGAGGCCACGCCCAAGTGGTTTGATCTATAAACTGCCTGAAAGATAAACTACAGCAATGGTAGGGCAGAACATGTGGGAATGGCCAACCAATGAATGGTTTATTATGAGCCCTGATCCCGTTAGAGGGAACTCATGCCCTACATTGCCTCAATGGCCAGGAACCAGGAACTGAATAGCCCAGAGACTGGAGTAGAATCAAACACAACTGGCCATAGATAGATAGATAGATAGATAGATAGATAGATAGATAGATAGATAGATAGATAGATAGATACATAGATAGATACATAGATACATAGATACATACATAGATAGATACATAGATAGATACATAGATAGATACATAGATACATAGATACATAGATACATAGATATAGACAGATGGATAGACAGATAGAAATGAATAAATGGGTGGATAGATAAATAAATAAATGATTCCTAATGTTATCCTGCTATAATAACAGATCAGTGCCTTGTGCAGTTGTCATCAGAGAGGTTTTTACAGGCAGCAGATGCTAATGGGCGCAGAGAACCGCAGCTCGACATTATACGGAGAGAAAGAAAGTCTATATTGGAGACTTCCATTGGGTCCCTCCCCTCAGAGATTATGGAACCCCTCAGAAGAGGGGGTGGAAAGTATGTAAGTCAGAAAGATGGAGGATACCAGGTAAGCATGACCCACTGAATTAAGTAAGCAGGACTCACAGAGATGGAAGTGGCAAGCATGGGCCTGTGTATATCTGCACCAGGTCCTCTGTGTATATGTTATGATTGTTAGCTTGATGCTTTTGTGGGACTCCTAACAGTGGAGCGGGTGGGTCTCTGACTCTTTTTCCTGCTCTGGGAAATATTTTTCTCCTACTGGATTGACTTGGCCAACTTCAGTATGAGAGCTTTTGGTTTGTCTTAGTACATATTGTTTTGTTTTGATTGGCTCTTGTCTCTTCGAAGCCTGCTCTTTTCTGAAAGGGCGTGGAGTGGGAGCAGATCTGCAGGGAGGATAGGGAGGGCAGGGATGCTTGCAGGAGTGGAAGGAGGGGAAATTGCAGTTGGGATTATTATATGAGAGAAGAATCTATTTTCAATTGAAAAAGAATATTCTAAAGAGAGAGGGGTTATGCAGTACAGGCATGCTATGACTTGAAGGAACCCAGGGGGTGGGATATGAAAAAATAATGGGGAGTAGATATAATAAAAATACATTATAAAAAACACAAGCCATTGTTCAGTATATGTGAAATAGTCTTATTTCCAGGCAAAGCAGCAAAGTTTCTGGAGGCCCTCTTCTTTGTCCTCGGTGGCTGCACATTTGTCATCTAACTGCTGCCAGTATTGAGTGCATAGCTAGGAAGAAAACTATGAAAAATAAAACATCCTTCATGCACTTAAAAAGATGTACAGAGAACAGCCTAGGCTACTAATCAGAGAATCCCAAAGAGAATTCTACTCGGTCGCCACTAAAATTTAAAAGGCATTTAGAGACCTATTTCCATCCAGAATAGTTTGGACACCGGCACACACCATTATATTGTTTGATGAACATTTCCAGAAATTAGATGTCTGTTTGACTTCTGTAGTGCGAGGAACACATGTCAAATAGCGGGACAGGGGGCTTATTTTTCTACAGATAGCCAAAAACTGACTCCCCTTGTTAAGAAACTATGGCAGTCTGCTTGTGTCTCTCTTTTTCCTTTGTAATTGCAAAGCCTTTCCAGATAAACCTTTGTGGTATATAACTTGGTTTAGACTCCTGGCTTCATGCCTCTAACTGTTTATAAGTCATGCAAGGAAGTCATCTATCTTGACCAATATGGCTCAGACATATTTTCCATGTTAATTACACATGTTTGGACTGACATTGCAATAATATGCTTTCATTTGTTTAAAACAACAGAAGGGATGTGTCTTTAACTCAACAAATGTAGGTAAAAATTCTTCCCCCACTAAGTGTAATAAGTCTGGAAATCACAAAGTTGCAGCCTGATGGCTAAAGCCCCAGAGACCAGGAAGCTGATATTCTGCAAGGATTCCTTATTTAGACTGGAAGCGTGCTGGAATGGCATAACCTAATTATCACAAGAATTATCCTACTAATATTATAGCCCATAGACACTCCAACAAGATTGGCATCCTAAAAATAACCAACAGTCTAAAAGGAAACAGACAGCTTTTACGTTGGCCCAATGGAAATGTTCAAATTTTGGCTGCGTGTTTGAGCAGAACCTCAACATTTTTTTACACTTGCCAGAACACCAGCAGTTAACCCCGTAATGGCCAACTGGTAGTTATTATCTTACATTTGGCTCCCAGCTGTGTGGTTGGGCTCCCTTTATTGCCGGCTGAGCTCTAACCCATTAGCTGCCTGGTGACTACTTGCACGCAGAGGAATCTTGGGTTAACTCAGTCCCCATCAGGATCACAGCTGTTGAAGGAGTTGTGGCAAAAACAGACGTGTGCCATGCGCTGTAGATAAATCCGTGAGCCAATTTAGCAAAACTTGAAACGTACATGAGGGGAATAGATCTCCTACTTCCGAACGTGGCAAGTTGCATTTCCTTTGTTGTTAGACATCCCCTCTGTAAATGTCAAGTTCCTGTGTTATGTGATGACTGGTGGGGGTGCAGCTCAGCAAAAGCATTTGTGCTTCCCTCCACTGAGATGCAGGAAACTGGACGCCATGCCTAGAGAAGCAAGTGCATCAGTTTTGATAACTCTAAAGTCCGCATGGGCTGTCTTTTCAACAACATGTGAAGAGGACACCTCAGTGTGAATGTTAAGTATGTGCTATTAACTGGCCAAGTAATTTTCACTGAAATATACAATGTTAAATCACCAGATAGATACACAGAGCATAACCAATGCAATGTATATTACTAGAAAATACAAATTGTACGTTCTCCCTGCAATGAATTTACAAGTGTTGGTAACTAATAACAAGAATATTTTCAAGCCGGGCGATGGTGGCGCATGCCTTTAATCCCAGCACTCGGGAGGCAGAGGCAGAGGCAGGCGGATCTCTGTGAGTTCGAGACCAGCCTGGTCTACAGAGCTAGTTCCAGGACAGGCTCCAAAACCACAGAGAAACCCTGTCTCGAAAACAAAACAAACAAAAAAAAAAGAAATATTTTCAGGTAGAATAGAATGGAAGACAATATCTCTCTGTCACTGCCGCTGTCTTTGTGTGTCTGTCTGTCTGTTACATATGTTAGTGTGTATGTCTAATAATTGATGGAAAATAAGAATTGTGAATATATATGTATATATATACATATATATATGATATCTCTTTGTGCCTGGTAAGGGTTCTACTTCAGATTTTCATCATCCCGATCACAACTTTGTGACTGCAATTATCCAGAGAGGACAGAATTTAGAGTACCCACAGCAACTAGAAAAAAAAAATGGAGAACTCCTAATGGAAGAAGTAAAACCTGTGAGGACAGAGCCCAGGTTTTATGAATGAAGTGTCACCAGTCTCTGAATGACTTCTACAAGTGATTATTCTGACACCTGAGATTTGAGCTGTCTTCTCCCATAGAGATGTAGATAGCAATACAGCTATGCATAGCAATGTAGATGTAGATACAGCAGTACCTCTCTGAATGGAGATAGAGGAGGAGTGGAAGGGGAGGGAGGTAGATGGGAAAGGAGAGAGGAGGGAGGAGAAACTAGTTAGTATGCAAAATAAATTTAAATGTTATTTAAATAAATAAGTATTCTGCAGAAAAGGGTAAGTGAATCTCATGTCTCTTCTCAAATCACAATCACAGCATACTTGATCGCATATGGTCATACAGACTCCCCCATATATTATATATTATCATATATAAGATAAGTTTTAAAGAAGAATAAACCAAAGAAAAGAAAGAAGAAATGTAGAAAGAAAGAAAGAAAGAAAGAAAGAAAGAAAGAAAGAAAGAAAGAAAGAGAGAGTTAAGGGAGAAAGAGAGAAAAGTCATGAACTGTATAACTCCCACTGTAAGGGAAAAAAATCAATACAGAGGGACCTCAAGATTATTTAATCCTTAGAATTAGCAAAAATGGTATCTAAAGCTTCCATTTAGCAATGCTAACCTGTAAAAGAAATGCATACATAAGGTAATAAGGAAAAGATTTTAAGAAGAATATAAGACAAAGCCAGCAGAAATCTTAAAACTAAAAATCGCACTGTCTGAACATTTTGTAAAATAAAATACAATCCTCGCATACATTGCCCCTGCCAGAAGCATTGGCCCTGAAGGACAATAGATGGACAGTAGATAGAATGTACTGATAGAACCCAGTAACACTGGTGGAGAGAACTGCCCTCCTGACAACACAGCAGTCGGGAGAGAAGCGATTGCTCTCACAGAAGCCAGAGGCTTCCTGCACCAGCACAGGGCCACAGAGAAAGCTCTCCTAAAAGGAAGGGGCAGAGGGCCAAACTGCTGTCCTGTTTTCAGAAATGTTCATAGTGCCCTAATTTCATCCTGGACCATTCAGCTAATTTAACACGTCAGCACTGAGGTGACAAAGTCATCCAGCAGAACAATCACAGCTTGCTGGATTCTCCGCTGATCACTTGGGTATTTTAGCAACGAAGAATAAAAATTGTTAAAAATGTATGAACACTAATTCAAAACATTAGTATCACCTGTGACATACTATCAGAAGGTTGAGCAGCATATTCAATTGAAAGTGTGTGTGGTAGAAATGATACATGCTAAGTGTGTGAAGAAACAATGAGCTCCTATTTCCAAAATCTACAAGAAGACTTTAATTCCAATGTCAGACAGTTGTATGATGCTCATACAATAACAAAAACAATAAATTGCCTATGCATAACTGGGCATGCATATGACTATAATCAGGTGTGTTATGGGAAGTCACATATTCAAGAGAGAAATGGCCTTGTAATTTATTCTGTTAGTCAAAATGAAGAATCACTCAAACTATAGTATTTTTAGCAATCCATTTTGTCTCTCAAACGCTAGAAAAAGGAAGCCACAAATAGTTATCATAAGCCTGTAGTGCCTTTGTCTTCACGGTCGAGCTCAGCATCTGTATTTCTTGTTTCTGAAAGACTTATTCACTTCCATGATGGGGCTGTCTACAAACATACTGTGGCACACTTGCAGAGGTCAGAGACAACTCTCAAGACTCCCTTCTTTTCAGCACAGGGGTTTAGGGGTCGAAGTCAGGTTGTCAGAAGTGTCTATGTGTCCTGTTACCAGTCCTCAGTGGTGTGGCTGTGATCTGCCCTATGGCTTTGCTGTAAGCAAAATTATCTTCCTACTTTTGCAAGTCAGTGAGCCCTTATTTCAGTCCTGTGAAGAAGAGGCCAGAACGTGAACACACCAGACTCCGACCCTAGCCACTGGGAACACAATGAGACTGAGATGTGTTTCAGGTGGTAGAGGCCATGCCCAGCGAGCACGAAAACCTGATTTCCATCAGCATCATGGTCCATGAGACAAGTTTAAGGCCTGCCTATTGGGCAACAATAGACTCTGTCCAAAAACAAAGAAACGAGCAAATGAATTTGAAAGTGAAAAAGTGTGAAAGGAAGAGGTCAAGGGGCACCAGTCCATTGAGTCTCACACAGAGGAGGAAAGGACTCCCTTCTCTTTATTTGTTGAGAGAGAGAACCGCTGAGCAGGGAAGAAGAGCCTGCACTAGAGATGGCCGAATCAATGAGGGCGGGGGTGGGAGGGGTGGGGGGGAGCTTCGACTGTAGAAAATGGAGGGGTTTTTATCCTCTGCTACCTCATGAGAAGTAAGAAAAAGGGAAAATAAAAGCCTGAAATTTCAAATGGGTTAGACTAAAGTTCAATGTTCTCTGACATTTGGTGAGCTTTAGTGCTTGTCAGATATTTTCTACCTAAAAGAAGCCATGTTTATAAGACTGACTCTAAAAACAATATTTATATGTAAGAGGAAATATCCAGTCTGAAAATAATAGCATGCATGATAGTTGGTGTTGACTGCCAACAGAACCTAGGTTTGCCCTTGAGCTGAGCTGCATGTATAAGTCGTACTTGTTAAAGGTTTTTTTTTGTTTTTTTTTTTTTTAACTAAAGTGAAAACACCACTTAGAATGTAGGTGACACCTTCTGGCAGTGGTCTAAATATAAAGAGGTCACAGAGAAAAGCCTTTTGCTGGTTTGCATGTTGTTCTTGAGTTCTTGTGCTCCACCAGCCTTCAGCTACCCTGCAACCATGGCTGCATCTGCCTTTCTGTGCTGACACCAGACCCCAGGTTCTTTGGCATTCCCGGGTGGTCTGAAGAGCAGGAAAGGCCCCCAGTCCTTCAGCACCAGAGGGGAATTGCTGCCGTACCAGGCCTCATGGACTGAGCAGTTGGCAGGATCTCAGTCTCCAATGTGCAGGCCACTGTGAGTGGAGGACCCAGAGTCTACTGCGCAAGGCCATCGGATATACCGTCTGTTGTTATTCTTTCTCTCAGTTCCGCTCCTCTGAAGCTTCAGGTACAATAGCTAAAATTAACACTTCCCACGTTTCAGCTACAAAGTCTTCATGGTTGTAGAAATGCCGTGTCTGTATCATTAATTGAAATTGA
Organism: Microtus ochrogaster; assembly: GCF_000317375.1. Classification (NCBI taxonomy): domain Eukaryota; kingdom Metazoa; phylum Chordata; class Mammalia; order Rodentia; family Cricetidae; genus Microtus; species Microtus ochrogaster. Next base: position 78,519,394 of record NC_022009.1, read on the forward strand.
TCTTTGTCTGTAATATCTGAGCATATTTTACTTAAGAGTAAAAATACAGGCTACTAACACTCAGAGGTAAATATGAAAAAATGTACATCACACACGAGAAAAAATATTCATTGTTTAATAAAAGGAAACCTTATGGGCCACCGAAGACTTCTACCAAGTGATAATGATGACATATGAACATCTAAGATATGGCTTGTGTGTTTAGTTATTCCCTCCAGCTCTTTACTGCTAACGAGAGAGATCTGTCAAAATACCCCCAGAGACGCCTACCTTTTACTCACATCATTGTGCTCTTGCTGTTGAGTTGTTTGATTACCTTGCTTGTCAGACGGAAGACTTCCTAAGTGTTCTTCCGTGCTGCGGATTATCTCCTCAGCTCAATTGTTCTCTTAACTGTGCAGAAGGTTTCTAGCTCAGTGTAATCCAATTTGTGGATTGCTGGTTTT
>NC_022009.1:78521009-78522221 GCF_000317375.1 Microtus ochrogaster
CTGGTGATGGATGGAGATAGAGACAGAGACCCACACTGGAACACTGGACTGAGCTCTCAAGGTCCCAGTGAGGAGCAGAAGGAGGGATTGCTGGTTTTGATTCACTTGTTTTGGAGGATTATATACAAATACTCTTGTTTTTGTCTCAATGTTTTCACTATTCGGGATATTTAGGGGGTTGTATGAATTTTCCATACACATAGCTTTTATTACCGAGGAGAATAAAACTGTACTTTGATATGGACTAGGATTTGATTGGTCTTTTAATATGATAGATACTATAGACTGCTTTGGGTAATCTGTACATATTAATTCTTTTCATCCATTGATATGACCTAGAATTTCAGTTATTTGTATCTAACTCATATATTCCTTTCATTAAGGTTTTATTTTTTCAGTTCATATATCTTTCAACTAATTGGTTAGATTTATTCCTTTTTTGTTTCTTGTTTTTGTTTGTTTGTTTTGTTTTGTTTGAGACAGGGTTTCTCTTTGTAACAGTCCTAGCTATCCTGGAACTAGCTCTTGTAGACCAGCCTGGCCTCAAACACAGTTAAATTTATTCTTAAGTGAGTAACTTTGTACAGTGACACAATCTGATGATTCAGTTTTTATCATGTCTTCTAAATATTTTGTGATGAACAATTTATAAGATTAAAATTAAAACTTACTTGTAAAGAAAAATATCTTTACTGTTTTAATAACAACACATAGAATCAAAAAATAGAATTTTGGATAGTATTTTAAAAACTATCCAAATAGAATTTTAAAATATTTTTGGACTGGCATTTATGTTAAACCATTTGTGTTAGCGTTCTGAAAATGGGTGACTAATTTAGGTTATTTTTAGCAGTAAAATATAAAATATACTATTACTTCTAGCTAAGAAATACTTTGTAAAGTTATAAACTTTTATATAATTCAATTTCATGAATTATGTATTTAAACAGTGAAAAAATATTTCATATTATATTACATTATGCTCAAACTCTTTGAAAATTTGCTGTGCTTTGTTTTGGTGTTTTATGTTGTTGGTTTAGTTTGGTTTTGAACAATTAGAATTAACTTGAGCCTGTAACATGTTGGGGTAAGCACAACTTACTGAACTCTTGGACCCTTAATAAGTTTTTTTACAATGTTGAATAACAATAAGAGACTAATTGTCTTTGCTTGACTTTTAGTTTAGCTCTGTCATCCTAAATTTCCATATAT
>NC_022009.1:78523417-78538692 GCF_000317375.1 Microtus ochrogaster
TCTCCAGAATTGCTGAGGGGCCACATGCAATTGGAGTTAAGAACAGAGGCTCTAAAACCAGACTGATGTATTCCATGACTACTTAAATGTCTAGCACCATGAAGTTCCTCATCTCTAAAACTACGAAATAGAAGAACAATAGAAAGACATAATACTTATATTTCAAGAATTTGGGACAAGTGAAAGAACAGAGTCTTTCTATATAACTATCCACTAAATAGGACACAGTGCATCCTGTAGTTTGACACACCTTGCCCTTCCCCATTATTCATTTTCCAAGGCAAGTGAATTCCAGAACAGAGGTCAGATTCAAGGACCTGTGTTCTGAGCAGTCATACAGGAGGATCACATATTGAGAAAGGCTAAGGCTTCAGGCAATGCTCACCTATAATCATCTTGAAATTCTTGAAGACCTTTTGAACTTGGTGCTCTAGACTCATTTTTCACTGGGTTCTCCAGTTATGCAAAAGAGTTTAACAACATGCCATCATGAGGTTCTCTTATAACTTTAGGACGCCCTCTAGATTTTCTCGTTTTGTTAGTCCTGATATCATCACTCTCCTAATAACAATCTAGGATGGAAAATTCTTTTGTTTCATATGTGTGTGCTTGTATATACATATATATATGTATGTATGTATATATATGTATGCATAGATTAGATGTAGATATCACAAGTCAGACAGTCAACTACGTAGATATATGCTGTTTCTAATGTTATCCTTCCTTAGTCATGCCTATCTACTTAAAGCCTTCAATATCACACTAAACTATATATGTTACCTCCTTACTGCTAATACTGACCATGTTACCATCTCAAATTTGTTCTTGGCTCATTGCCCTCCTACTGCTCTTAACTTCAAACTATATAAGGATGTTCCATTCCTTCCTCACCTCCCATCCCCTTTTCTCTGCCCCTTGCCAATGAGTGATCAGATGCCAAAAATCTGACATCACTCTCTTCTGGCTGCCACGGATTTTCTTCTTACTAGGTTTCATTCTCCCACACCACTGAGGTATCTCAGCCATGAGTTTCACTTTTCTCACTTAACTTGGCATTTTATGTATGTTTCCTAATTGAAATAATGTTCTTTAAATTATTCTAACTTATTTGCCTTCATTTCTCTCTTGCATTGAAGGCGTAAGTCACAAACAATGCCACACCAGTTTGGAATTATGATTAATAGGGTGGTATTTATTTAAAGGGGAAAAAACCTTACAGATAACTGTCCCAGACAACAGCCCTCTGCGCAATCAGGAAGAAGTCTAGTCGCCGGAACCGGAACAGGAAGCAAAGAAAGCAAGAAGGGAAGTAGCCGCTTTTTTAAAGGGAGAGAGGCCATGTCCCAATGGGCTGGTATCTCAGCGGCTATTGGCTGGAGGAGCAGAAGGACCTCCTATAACACCTCCCCCTTTTGTTTAAGTAAGAGAGTTCTAAACCTACTACAAAATTATATACAATAAGTACAAATATCCTATTCTAACTAGCTTAGGTCTTGTATAATAAATAACTTGGCCAAGTCATGAGAAAAAAGTAACTACATTTATATAGTCTTCAACCCCATCAAAGATCTGAGAAGGGGAATAATGTTACCTGGATAATTAGGAAGTTCAGTAAAACAACTTCCAAAACATGCAACAAATCACAGAGACAACTAGCTACCTGGGCAATCACCCAAAGTCACATTTGCAGCGTTGAAGCAACCAACTTTGGCTAAGGCCTAACATAACTGACATACCATTTTCAAAGGCAAGCAACTTTTCAAAACTATCTTACCCTGTCTTGGCAGGATATGACAGTCCTGTTTTATCCATTGATGCACTCTCTATATCTCTGTCAGTGGTTGAGGTATGGGCATTTCTTTGCCCAAAGGCCAGTTCTGCCAAAAAGAAAGGCTCCAGGTGGAGTGTCTTTGGTGCTCAACATTCTCTCGGGAATAGAGCAGTATTGCCAGGAGCAATTGTGTCTCACTACCACAAAACTCTGAGTTAGATTAAAGGCCATTTTCTACAGCTCTTTGAAGAGGTTGAAGAGTTTTGCATCCTCCCTTGGAAAACTTAAACCTTGGAATCTCATTAAAACCTATTCATTCCAGCTAATGAGAAGCTGAAAATAACTATCAAGTATCAACTAGAAATAAGAAATTACAATAAGTTTATGGGAAATTTTTCACTTGGAATGATCCCAACTAAGACACTCACATTGCTTGGCGAGCCTAATATACACCCTGCCTACGTAGAGTCATGAACCATATTTTTATATCCTGTGAACTCCACTCAGATTGCTGCTCACTTCCCAGCTTCCTTCATTGATGACCTGGCTCCGTGGCACACACTGAGCCTGTCTTGCAGTTAACTCTTTGGCTTGTTTGTGTGGTGTTTCCTTTCCATCACTCAAAGGAAACGTTCCTTGTTCAGATCGTTTGTGACTTCCCTCTTACTAAGTCGGATCTTTAGTTTTCTTCCCTGAAAGTCACTGGAATTTTTATGATTAACATTCTATTTCTGGAAACACCCTCTTCCTTTGGGTTCCAGAAATCTGAAACTTTCTTACACTGTTGTCTATTGTTTCCAAGCCTCCATTCCATTTAAGCATTTGCTTGACTCGCCCCTTCTGTGCGATCTCTTTGGTTGATCTTATCTGTGTTGTTTTCCAGGAGTTGAACTTTCAGTGCTAAAATTCAGCTAGATTTAGACAAAACAGACAAAAACTACCATTACATACTGATAATTGACAAATTATACCCCCAATCTAGGAACTTTATTTCTTCTTGAGTTTTAAATATTCATATCACATTACAATATTCTAAGATAGATTTTAATTTTGACCTGTATATTTTGATTTTCTCTTGTCCTATCTCTATAAAGACCAGGACAATGTACAAGTCACTACAGGAAAAAAAAAAAGGAAGAAGAGGAGAGGGACAGGTTGAGGAGAAACCATTTGAGGCACCTTGCTATTCTCTTCCCACCCACCCACTCCTCCTTACCCTCCCTCTTTTAACTACTGACTCCTCTTTATCCCATGTGCATGACAGTGAGGATAATCTTAGTCCTGATGTCTTTGGTTTCCAGTTTTAAACAGATCTCTTCCACTCTATGTATATAGACTTAGTTCTACTTTCAACATTCTAGTGGATTTCTTTTGCTCTGAATGTATTGCCAGACGTCTCTCAAGGTCCTAACACAGGGCTTATCTAAACAGGCAAGGGGAAATGAATTTGATTTGTGTTGTTTTCTTTTTAGAATATTTATCTTGGTGTATGTGGATATGATATATGTGCATAAATGTGAACCTACAGGCAACACAGCATACATGTAGGTCAGAGCAGAACTTTCAGGAGTCATCTCCATCCTGTCATGATGGTTTCCAGGGATCAAGTTCAAATCAGCAGGCTTTCATGTCAAGTGTTCCTACTCATGCAACGCCATTTCTCAGGACCTGTTTTTATTATATGTGTGCAGGTTTATGTGTGTACACATGTAGGTGTGTACACATGTATGTGTGTTTATATGCATGCCTGAAGGGAGGAATAGACATCAGTTTCTGGTGTCTTCCTCAATTCCTCTCGACCTTAATTTTCTCCCAGAACCTGAAGCTCTGTAATTCAGCAGTCTGCCTTGAATGTAGGGATCATAGGCATCCTCCCAAACCCCACTACACAGCATCTTACAAAGGTGCTGGGAACCTAAATCAAGTTTGTGTGCAAGTTCTTTCCTGACTGAGACACCTCCACAGATCTGCTGTGTTTGTTTCTACTACGTCCATGGACTGGCATGGAGTCCATTAGACTAGAAGTATTTGCAATGTGAGATCAAACAAACATTCACCTTTGAAGCACCAGAAGGTTTGATACCTTAAATTGAGTCCAGTGATCAAATACTAGGGTCTTAGCAATGGAGAGTCGTTATTAAAAGCTTTTAAATGTATGTGCTTTCTCACTTGCTTACCAGAGTGTTTCATAACCCAACGTTTGAATTCAAAAATAAGTATAAGTTAAACTGTAACTCCAGCCTCTCTGGTCTTATTTCCCACAGCCCTTCTTTTTGTTCCCATAACAGCAAGCATTCTGGCTACTCTCTGTTTTTTAATGAGCCAACAGCTTCACACTCTCAGATCCGGATGTTCTGTGCCCTTCTACCCACATCAAAGTTTTCTGTTAGGTCTCAACTTAGTCTCAGAAAAGCAACCCAAGCCAGTCCTTACTTCTACTGGATTTCTATAGTTAATCTCTGAGCCATTATATACATCTTTCTCTTTTCAACATACCCTATGATACTAATACATGTGTATATATAAAGATGTACTGAGTTGTAACTGGAAAATAAAAAATTTTAATGTAGGGATGGAGAGGTTGCTTGGTGGTTAAGAGCATGTACTGTGTTTTCAGAACCCCCGAGTTTGATTCCCACTACCCAGGTCAAGCTACTCACAACCACCTATTAATCCAGCTCCAAGGGGTCTAATACCATCATCTGACCCCCATGGGCATGGATCTCACACATATGCACACACCTGTACACACACACACACACACAAACACACACATACACCTGTACACACACACAGGGGGGGAGTAACAGAGAGAGACAGAGAAAGAAATATATGATTAAAAGTTAAAACAAAGGATGGTGGTAGCGCATGCCTTTAATCCCAGCACTCCCAGCACTCAGGAGACAGAGGCAGGCCTATGCCTGTGAGTTTGAGATCAGCCTGCTCTGCACAGTGACAGTCAGGGCTACACAGAAAAACTCTGTCTTAAACCCCCCCCAAAAAACTAAAACAAGTTTTTTTTAATATATAGTGTAAAAACTGATGCATTTGCATACAAACATCTTAGTAGGTGATCTTTAAAATAGCTTTGAAATGCAAAATACATATCCTTTTAATTTAGTTTTCTGGATTTCTCCAAAAGTTAATCATTTCTCCTCAATTATATATGGTTGTGTAATGTTGATGATTTTCTTAGTACCTTAAATTATTTATAATACATTTACAATATAGTGAAAAATAATGTATTTATACTTATATGTAAAGACATGTTTGATTTCTATATAAGTATGTAAATTGCATATAAATATATCTAGGTATGCCATATAAGAAGAAAAGATATTTTGCATTGATAAAAAAGGCTATATAATTTTGTTCCCAAATGAATTACATTGATAGACACTATCCATGTACAGTTATTGGAAATTTTAAAACATGGCCATTGCCAGTAAAGGCATAATTTTGAAACAACACTTAATTTTAATTAATTTTAAGCTAAATAACACTTTTTGTTAATGGCCATGCTATTGAACAAAACAGATATAGAGAGGGAGCATAATTTTGTTTCTTTCTGGATCGATACCTAATATGTCAGGCTTTGTGAATAAATAAGTCATTCCTTTCTTTATGAGAAGAAATAATAATGCTGTCATGTCTGAAATTTTAATATAAAGAAATATTTCTCCAGATTCTCTGCTCATTTCATGAACCCATACAGGCCAAACCATACTGATTTGATTATATGACTTTACAGTCTGGTGAGGAATATATAAAGTTAAGTTTCCCAGCTTCCCCTTCTATATCAAACTTTTCTTGGCTGTTCTAAAACACTTATTCTACCCGGTGAACTTTAATATTGTTGTATCGAATTCTAAAGTCAACATTTGATGAACTCCTACTTAGAAGCACCTAATTTACATTTTTTCTTTATTAATTCTTTTTACCAAAAATTATAGTATTGTCTGTAGTTTTGATCTGTTTTGTTTTTCAGTATTAATATTTCATTAGTATTCTTCTACAGAGCCTGTATTTATTACCTCTAGTTAGCTCATATTGTTTATTGTAAATACAGCTTATGTTTTCCTTCTCATTGTCAACAGCTTTCAGATAATAAGACCATTATGCTGCTTTTCATCTATTTATTCTTTTCCTATAAACTTCTCTTAATAAATAAATTTTTATTATCTTGTTTTTAAAAAGAATTTTGAAATTCATAGACATAATATATTCAAAATGAAAATGGCACCCACGTGGACAACTACATCCACATAAAACCTGATAGAGCTTGGGAAGTAATTCTAGACAGAAAAGAATAGAGTAAAGCATGGCTTCTTGGTAGCAGCAATTTCTCAGGTCTGCTCTGCTTGCTAGAGGCAAGCACTCTCATTTAAGAGAGGTTTCCTGACTCAGATTTAGCTGTAAAATCTTGCAGCTCTTTAAAGAACTCCTGCAATGAAACACTTAAAAGGTGTTGATGAAATGCTGACCGCATGCTCTTCAGCCATATCAGGAAAAAAAGCTGCTCCACTTTAAAAATGCCAGCTTTCTGGGCCATCCTGCCAGGGCAAACTCTGACCTTTTTAGGCATGCAGTCCAACTACGAAGCATTTGAGTGTGGTTTATGAGTAGATTGCTGCAGCTTGCTTGCTGCCAGGGACCTGGAAATTCCATAGAGTTGTAGCAATAAACATGGGTCTGGCTGGTACCTCCACCGTGAGTCTAGAATCTCAGAAAACTAAGGAATGGGCTGGATCTAGCCATCAAAGTCACAGCTTTAATCCTCTCTATATTGCTTAGCAAATTAAAGACTTATGTGGTCAGAAAAAAAAGAGGTATACAGTAAAGAGAGATTCAATGACAAAGAAAACTTCTAAATGGTTTATAATGTGTTAAAAAATACATGCAAGCTTGGGAGAGTAATGAAAAATGTTAAAGTCCTTTAAATTAAAAAAAAAAGAGAGTAGTTGGGTATGGTGGTGCACACCTTTAATCTCAAGACTTGGGAGACAGAGGCAGGCAGATCTCTGTGAGTTCAAGGACAGCCTGGTTGTACAGAGGGGGTTCCAGGACAGCTAAAGATACACAGAGAACCTGTCTCAAAAAGCCAAAAATTAAAACTAAAAAAACAGAAATAGAGCTTAAAATAAAGCCACATAAGATGAAAAATACACAGAGAGTCTGGATATTGCATGTAATTATGTTCTCTTTGAATGCTGAAGTCAAAAAGTATGGTTTTTGAAGAAGAGATTTTGCTTTTGTTTCCACAGGAAATAAGAGGCTGTGGATACATTCTGAGTTAAGAAAAATCAGGTTTGATAAAGGAAGACCACCTGAGAAATCTCTGGTAGGAACAGATGGCCCAGATGTCTGAGTTCTACAACCAGGACAGATTCAAGATTGCTGCCTAAAATGATCAAGACTCACAAGATACTCCAGTCAGGACTTGATCATAATTCTAAATTTTCTTTAGGTCCCCATAAGATTATCAGTGGCCCCAACCAGCAAGAAGTAGCATGGAAAACTACACCCACATTCCCAAAATATGAGTTATGGATGTTCTTGTTTTTTTTTTAAAAAGGGGGGGGTAAGTGATGTGGGACAATTGTCTATATTTGGTCAATTATATTTAAATAAATGCTGATTGGCCAGTTACCAGGCAGGAAGTATAGGTGGGACAACCCAGACACAAAATAGAGGCAGGTCAATGAGAATAGGATAATTCTGGGAAGAGGAAAGCCCACTCCTCTGAAGTCCTGCCCCAACCACAGAAGAAGGAAAATGTGATTGCCCTGCTGAAAAAGTTACCGAGCCATGTAGCTAATATCGATAAGAATAATGGGTTAATATAAGTCATAAGTGTTAATAAGAAGCCTGTGCTAATGGGCCAATCAGTTTATCATTAATGTGGACCTCTCTGTGATTTCTTTGGGACTTAACAACTGCAGGAACTGGGCAGGACAAAAAAAAAAAAAAAGCTCAGACAACATATACCACATTTGGGGATATATCCAAAGGATGCTCAATCCTACAACAAGAACACCACACTAATGGTGACACAGAACTTGTGGAAGTACCCAATCAATATTTGATTGACTTAAAGGCCACTCTATGAGAAAGAAGCCATACTAACACTGCTTTGGTGACCAAGAAACAGAGACTAGAGAGCCCAAGACCTAAGATTAAAACCAAACACCAGTGCCTTTCTGAAAAATAAGTATCAGTAAAACTATTCCTAAGGATACTCGTAGATCAAGGCTTTATCCAGTCACCATCATCAGAGAAGTTTCCTCTGCAAACAGATGGGAACAGATCCAGAGACTCACAGCCGAACATGATGTATAGAGTCTAAAAAGAACGTCTCCATCAAATCCCTCCCTTCAGAGCTCAAGAAATTTTTCAGATGAGGAGGCATAAAGAGCCAGAGTGGATGGAGAACAACAGGAGACAGAGACCTCTGAATCAACTAATCAAGGAACATAGGAGCTCATGAAAATTGAAGCAGCAAGCCCATGGCAACCTTTAATGACTTTTAGACTAAGTAAGCTGGTATCAAGATACTCGTCTATTTACATGTCTCTGGAACCTGCCATGCCCTCACCCTGAAAGCTCAGTGTTCTCTCCAAAGCAAAATGAAACAACTCCCCTTCTCTTTTCTAGCATGTATTCCCCACACAGCTATTTCCAAGCAATTCCTTTCTCTGAGTTAGAGCAGCTGTAAGCCTCAGACAATTGAACTAACTCTAGTAATGAGAAGGAGAAAAAGAATTAATTAAACTAGTGGTTGACAAAGATGTAGAAAGTGTGGAACATGTTCCATACAGCAGCAGGACTGACTTCCACATGTCTAGAGAATACCCAACAGGGCACTGTCCACTTCCTCCACAGGCCAGAATATTCAGTGTCTTGGCCAGGTTCTTGGATAGCTTCTGTTGATGCTATAACAATTAACCAAGCACCCTCCCTCCAATTCCCACAGTGATTAATATTTACTTTTACATGTAGACATGAGAAATAAGAAAAAGTAGACAACTTTGTGAAATATGCATTATGTTCAAAGCAAATAATTGCCACAGAAACACAAAAAAATGTTTTCCACTCAGTTTTAAAAGAGGAGAAGCTATGTTTGTGTTTGAGAAATGACTATTCTATAATGACAGAGGAAAGTATTTCCCATAGGCCAGAAGGAGAGAATCAGGGATTAAATAAAGTTATATAATATTTAACAGTTATGTGCTGATTCTTATATTATATAATAGTTAAGGATCATATAATTATGATTATAATGATATAAGAACAAATAATTAGAACATAGTAGTGTGTTCACAGATGATGAGCACAGTAAAGACAGGTAGCGAGGGCAGAACATGACTTGTCCTATGGGTTATATATACCTTCTGAAAGATTTATTTGGTGCAGTAGTGTGATCTAAGTTTTTTTTTAATCTAATCATTTTTTGTAAGTTCATGCCACAGTGCCTCTGTGGAGGTCAGACTCTTGCTGTAGTCAGTTCTCTCCTTATGTCACCTGGCTTCAAGGGATCAGACTCACTCTGGTTGTGGTAGGCAGCAAGCATCTCTACCTGCTCATCTATCTCACAGTCCTGACCTATTTTTCAGTGTTTATCTGGGTGTTGCGGGAGCTGAAGGATGAAAGTGCTACCTACAAGTAGGCTGCATAAGAGATGCACATGGGAAATGATGCTGATTTGGACCAGCTGCTAGCACTGCTGTATCAAACTCAACTTCAGAGCAGAGATGGCTGATTAGATTTGTTGGTAAATCAAATATGGAATATGAATGAAAGAATGGCTTATAATGAACCCTCACTGGGCATATCAACCACACTCCAAAGCAGGCCCCATGCCCAGGAGTAGTTGACCCAGACAAAATGATATCAATAATATTTTTATAGATTTTTTTTCTTTTCATTTGACGTTGTTTTTGCATTTTTGTCTTTTTTAATCTTTTGCATGTTTGTTTTGGTTTTCAGTTTTGTGTTTTTGTGGGGATTTTGTTTGTTTATTTAGGTTTCTTGGGTTATGTTTTGTTACATAGAACATGAAGTTGAGTGTGTAGGGAAAGAAGTGTTTGGGTGTGGGGAAGCACATGATGAAATGCATTTATGAATTTTCCTAATCCAATATAATACAAGAAAAAAGAATGAGCTAGAGTTTATGATTTAAGCAACTTGAAGAATGCAATTTCCATTAACTGAGAGGTAAAAGACTATGAAACAGACTTTGAGAGGGTAAAGATCTGATGGTCAACTCTGGACCCTTTACAATGTAAATCATTACACATTCAAGTTGAGACATCAAATAAGAGCAACACTGGGCTAGCACAGATTCCCTTCCATGATGTGAAGAGGCCATTGCATCCCCTCACTGCTTTCTCCGCGGTGCCTCCCTTTGTCTGCGCTGCTTCTTAGGTCCTATTTTACCTGTGTTTTACCCCATGACTTAAATTTAATTTTGATAGTAGTCATCCGCATCCTAAATTTATTTGATTTTAATTTAAAATGTTTGTATATAAGGGAGAAACACATGTGGGCACAGAGATGCTGCCCATGAACCTCCTGTAGTATCCGTCATCTTCTCTCCAGTGTGCTCTACTGTAAGTCACTGCTAACCCCAGCTCTGTCACATCAAGAGCTTGCTAGGAAGTCTTGTGTCTGCTTTGCCCTTTGACTCCCGGATAATGGCAGCACTCACTTTGCAGCCCTGAATCTCAGGGGCCGTTCTCTTAGACTATGATGGGGAAAGCTGCACAATGATAGAATGCTTGTGACAGACCCCAAAGAGGAACGCCTGCACCTGGGTCTCCACACTGAATGCTCAGTCATCTCTCCCACTTCTTCTTGGCTCCTAGAAGTTCATGAAAGCCAATCATAGTTCCTTCTACTGTCTGCAGGGCAGACTACTGATTAAATTCTGGAAGACTTTCCATTGTGTGGAAGTAGCCAAAATGGTCAGAATGATTAATATGGCAATTGCCCTAGATTATATTTAATCACCTGCCACAATTGACTGGCTCACACAAATGTGTCTGAACACTTTTAAATATTTTATATTTTCTACAAATAACAGCATTTGGGTTAAAGATGTCCATTGATGTCATCAATGATAGAATAAGCCTTTGAATTCATGATGGCCATCTCTAATGGGCTTGTTCTTTCCTCTGTTCTGTGCTATTTTCTATAGTAAAATTGTGGGAACTTTTATTGAGCACATCTTAGTTCCCTTAATGCATTTGTAGATAGTTAAAGATTGACTTTTTGAAGAATTTATACGTCTCTAATTTATGAAAGCACATTTCTTTGTCTTCTCAAATGCAAGTCAGTTCCTTGAAAGTTCTGAGATGCTGGCTTGACCTGTGGTCCAATTAGTTTTCAATTTGACCACATGGCAGCTTGGGTTGAGTCTTGGAAAGAAGATGCTGCCCAAGGTTGGCAGCATTAAGTAGACACCTTTGGAATGAACTACCTGGGCCTTCCAAAAGTACCCTAGTCTTTCCAGCTTTGTTCTTCAGACACTTAGAAGTACTAGGCATTCTCAACAGACTGGACCCTGTCCAGACACAGATTCCTGCACTTCTCTGAGTCTCTTCGAGTGACTTTAGAAAACTCTATTAAGTGCTGTGGACCACCCAGGAGTAACCTTTAAACTTAATGTAGCCATATCAAATTTCCCAGGACTCCTTCGGGTGGAAACTGGCTCACCCAAGGACCACCCAGAGGCTGGACAGGAGATCCAGTGGAGTTTTGGGTTGGATTCAACTTCACAAGAATGTGAGATGTCTTCCCCAGTATTGAGAAGCCAGAGGAAAGCCTGTTCACACAGAGAATGGGCTGAGGTGCAGCATCTTATCCCACCAGTTGGCTGCAGTGATTGTGTGAAGATCAGCTGCCCAAGTCTGTGGCTCACACCCTATGAACTCGCCAGTAATGTTACAAAAGCCGTTTTTCCAATCCAACCTCTGCAGCGGAGGAGAATACAATTAGCTTTCTTTCCTTACTACAGCCATCGCTGCATTGCTAGTGTGTTCTGAGCCCTTTACTCAAGGTCTTATATTTAAGAAGATGAAATGGCTAATCATATTGCATACTGGAATTTTTAGATGAAACACATTATAGACATGAAAGGCATTAGTTATTAGTATTGAAAGTAAGCTTATTTGGGGAACACAATCAGCAACTTTTGGAACATAAAAGATTGCATCAGTAAAACATATGAACCAATAGCAGGTCTCGGGAGCTAGTATGTCATATCTTTTAATGCCCTAAGGCTCTCATATGGCAGCTGTACCTGTATTTAGTTGCATATCTTTGTTTTATATGACCCCAAGGAAAATGGTGCAAATGGATGCATTGAACTTTTCCATCACTGAGAAATGTTGACCTTTTAAATACATGTTGCCTATGCTATATCCCAGTCTTTCTACAAAATCCCTCATGCAACTCCAAGTTGATATTGATATTTAAAATAAAATTTTCTTATGTACAGATATAAAGAGACATCAGCATGAAGACATGACAAGTCACCACATAACATGACCTACAGCACAGACCTGGTGCTGAACAACCCAGGATGCTGCCTGTTCATCAGCCATCCATTATCTTCACTGACAGAGTATGTAAAGAAACTCTATTTGTGATGGCCCACCTTCCCCAGAAACCAAGAACAGTGTGTTTGAGGAGTTAAAAATATGTAAAAAAATTTCACCTAAAATAAATACATGCAGACACAAGTGATATTTTTGAGAAAAGAGAAAATCCTCATAGATCTCTTTCTTGAATTTGAAGAAAGTTTAGCTCAAAATCATTTGTCAATCACTATGTGGAACTGCTTATGCCAGACTGAGCCATCCATTAAGTTGGGAAGTGTTGCCTTTTTATTGCATAGATTGCAGTAAAGAGATTCCTACACATAAAGGAGGAAGAGGAACTGGCAAAGTGGTACCAGCCTGACTCCTCCCCAGGAGATTTTCCAGCTCCATTGTCTGTTGTCTTTTATTGTCTTCCACACCTAGTTCTTCACTGCTGCACTTCCCCCTGATGCCTAGCAGCAGGAGCTCCTCTTCCCTCACTGCCAGAAGGCTTACTTCTGTGTCACTGGAGTGATGGCTAGACATTTACAAGCCTTTTGCTTTGGCTGACGACTTTGTTTGCGAACCCCTAATGGAGCATCTGTAACTACTGTTTTACTGAACAAATTTCAAACACAGTTGCATTTCCAGTAATCTATGACAGTTTTAAAAGTTTGAGAAGACCAGAAGTTGGAGACAAAAGTACACCAGATGTGTTTCATAGGGATTTGTTAGCATCTTGCTAAACTACGTTATAGAGAAATTTAAGGAGGCAAATAGCAAGCCAAGCAATAATAAATCCTCATTAAACATATGGGATTCCAGGTCAAGAGATAAAATGAGGATACCCAAGTCTGTATGCTCCTAGTTCATATACAATGACAAAAAAAAAATGTCTTTAAAATACAAGATGAATAAATTTTGTCTTGGAAATACTACACTGTAAAGTTTAAATAATAACACTAAGCCCCTGGAGTATAGCAGACACTCCTACGATTCCTTATTTATGAAGGTACCTGCGTCAAGGTACTTCCATTCTAGGGGAAGACAGAAGAGACAAAAAGGTAAATTAGCAACAGCGCTGATAACCAATTAAAGGATAGACAGGTGGAGCTGTTTAAGCACAGGGGCTGCCAAAGGCGGGCAGGTGTGGTTCACAAGACATGCATGGTCAAGTCCTTCGACTCTTGGACAAGATGACATTCAAATAAACAATGACAGTGAGATTGGTAAATTTTTTTTTGGTAATAAAAAATCAATTAAATATAGAGGTCTCAAAGAACCAATCCTCCAGCAGCCATCCACCAGCCTGATAATCAGAAATGAAAGTCAGACATTAATATGTCATTAACAAGAGTGGTTGTATAAACAGCCTTTCTCATGTTCCTTTCCTTCGTTCGCCCTGTGTGTCTTTTCTACAGTTTTTTTTCTTCATTTCTTTCTTTTCTATTTTCCTGATAAGTTCATGTTTCTTTTTCTACTCTCTATAATTTCTGTAATTATATTAGTAGCTAGAAATATTTCCAATAATGAAACATTATTTTCCCAGAAACCAACATGCTTGCTTATTTTCTTTTCAGTTAACACAGTGTGTTTCTGCCCTCACGTTCATGCTGCCTGTCAGAACTAGAGTGAAGTCGGTCTCATTTAGTGATATGTATATTCTTCATTGCCTTGACTTAAAAAAAAAAAAACGCACAAATCTAAAAATATCGACTAGTTCATTTCAAACAAAACTTAACTGTCCATAATTTTCTAAATTCAAAAGTTTCAGTTTTCATAGATTAGAAAATACATAGTGAGCAAGCAAAACAAGTTATAAGCCATAGCTGATGTTAAAATAAATGAGTTAAAACATGGATGTGGTATAATATAGATGCCTATCCTCATCAAGGAAGGGAATGGGGGACTTGGTGCTCATCTTCTGGAGAATGTCTTAAGAAATTACATATGTTGTATAAATTGGTTCCCTCTGGTTGACCCAACAAATTAGCACAAGCTGAGAAACTGGAAGCCCTTTGTTTCTTTAGCAGTAAGGGAAAACATACAAGATGTCAGGAAACATTTTAGAGGCTCTAACCAAGAGTCTGCCTCTGCTGCTAGCTGTCAGCCCTTACCATCCCTGGAGATGTCACTCCAGTCTGCGTATTGGTGTCCCCACAGGTGTCTTCCTTTGTTTCGCTAGATCCCAATATTCCTCTTTTTCTAAGAATACCAAGTCATTACCCGTCATTATGATTTCCTCATAACTTGACGACACCTTCAGCCTCAAATTGCAGTGTGGATGATATTTAGAGGAAGCAAAGATTAATATTTGGATTTGTCTTTTTGGTGGATACATTTCAACCCTCAGGACAATGAATTTCCTTGGTACTACAACAAAATAAGGACTGAACATGAGAAAAATTAAAACAGATACAAAACAAGCAAACAAGAGAGATCAAATCATAGGATCCACTCCCTCAATCTAGCCTGCATACAAACAACGCTGTTTATCCCTCAAACACAGGCTTCAATTTCAATTTGTTGTGTGTGGTACTCTTTGACTACAAATTATTGTATTAAGTGGATATCTTCTAGAAGTCTGTCTTCCTAATATCTAGGATATTCTAATCAATGTGTTTGGAGATGAGACAAAAATGCTGTTTTCTACAAAATTCTATTATTCAGAGAAGGGTCAACTCTGGTGGAGAAAGTCAGTTCAGTGTACAAGTAGAACTCAGTCCATATCTACAACTTCAGATTTAAGGGTTACTCTGGTTCAGATGCAAATATATTGATGCACTGAGAGAACACTCTCAGACACATGGACGTAGGTAGATGATAGACAGATGATAGATAGATAGATAGATAGATAGATAGATAGATAGATAGATAGATAGATAGATAGATAGATAGATGATAGATAGATGATAGATAGA
>NC_022009.1:78538792-78553118 GCF_000317375.1 Microtus ochrogaster
AGATAGATAGATAGAGATATGTGTGTGCATGTATGTGCCGAGAGCAGAACATAGTGTATATATTATTCATCGCTTTCCTCCGCTACTTCCCCTTTGCTATAGCATCAGGTCCACCTAAGTATTTTGAACTCAGCATTTGTATTACCTGGAATTGCTTCTTGAAGATCATCTTCCACAAGAGAAGTTGCTGTGCTGACAATGGGCAAGTAACAGAGGATTTCGTTTTCCTTTCAAGCATACTCTGGCTCAGAAAAGTTGCCAGTCAAAAGCACAAGAAAAATATTTTAAGTGATTATTATTCCAAGAAATTCAGCCAACAAAGCATTTCAGAATAGGTCTCAGATCTGTACATCATTCCCTGGCAGCCTTGAGGAACAATAGGTTTATTTAAGAAATACACTGGAATTCTAGGCCAAGGGAAATAAATGCTGTAATTGGTTCTAGTATGCTCAACTTTCTCCTCCTTGATCTGCAGATTTTCAGTCTAGGACTTCTGATTCTACTGCTATTGAAAATACTCCCTGTTCTCCTTCAACCCTCTTTCTGTTTGCCATCTGCCATACCTATTAGCCTTCTAAATCCAGTCATTAATAACAATGTTCTTGAGTCCTTTGACATTGCACATAACTAATGTCTCAAATGTGGGTGATGCCCTGGGGTATAAAGAGATACCCTATTTCTTTTTCTTTTTTTTCTTTTTTTTTGTTGAAAAAATTTCTGTTTCCTCCCGCCTCCCATTTCCCTCTCCCTCCTCCCACTCCTCTCTCCTCCCCCCCCCACTCCTCTCCCCTCCCCCCACTCCTTTCCCCCTCCCTCTATAGTTTAAAGAGCAGTCAGGGTTCGAGATACCCTGTTTTTTATCTTGCTTTTCATGAGAGAGAATGGATCAGTAATATCACTGACATAGATGTGAAAACTGAGGATCTGATCATCTATGTATAACTCAACCACAATTACATACATGTAAAAGTGGAGCTAATAAAGTCCAGTCTTCAATCTCCCAGGCCAGTTTTTCACCATTCTCCTTTCTTTTTGGGGTAGCTTCTATTATGAAATGAGTACTTTGACCCCATCAGCTAGGAATATGATTGAAATGATGCAGGGAGATAGAATTCTCTTGCAGCCAGACGTGTTACCAAATTTAATTATTATTTTTGGAGAAAATTTGAGAAGGCAGCAGAGTATAGAAAAGCATCCATTTGAAAAAGAAAATTACATTATGCTACTCTTGACAATTAGATCATTTTCCAAAACCATAATATTCAATTCATTCTTTGGAAAGCTAACACAGTCTACTTGTAAAGGCTGTCCTACTGACAAATGTTTCCAGGGGTGTCCTTTGCCTGAATTATGTGATCACATGGGGGAATTATTTTCTGAAGCTATGCACAGAATATCATAACAATGTCTGCTTGGATCAGAAAACCTTACTCTCAAATTTATATGACACTTGGCTTACATGCCTTGCTTCCTATCTCACCAGCTCTAAGGAAATCTGCCTTGCTACAGTCTTGAAAAATGATCTATGTTGTTAGAAAAGGGTGAAAACCAGTGGCAAAACTCCATTTCTGTTCCTTCATTTTGTTAATTTTGCTTCTCCTACTTGAACTGTTCTGTTCTTATTTAATTGTAGGTCCTTATGCAGCTATGAGAATTAGACTAGCTCAACTAATAATAATAATAATGACAATGATAATAATAATAATAATGTTGAAAAACCATCCTTGCCATCCAAAGAAACAAAACAAAAGAACACAAACAGCAAGAACAACAAAAAACCTTTGCAGGTGAGGGGCTAAGTAGCTGCAAATGAAAAAGCATATTCATATGTTCTCTTGTGGTTTCCATGTTAACAGCTCATGTAGCATAGCAAAAGTGTTAAACTTTCACACCAAAAATATCTCACTCATTAGTTACCATTTTAATAATTACTTATTGAGAGACCTTATTCAAAGATACAGACATATCAATAGCAGAAATACAAGATGATCCAAGTACAACTGGACCATTCCTTCATAAATCCCTTGGTGCGCTGGAACATATACAAGTGGGAAAATTAAAATTTAGTTAAACATGACAGATGCTGCAATGTTGAGAATATGTAGAAGAGAAAATTTAAAATCAAATGCTCCCATGGTGATATTCAAAGACAAAGATAATTTACTATGTATTGTATGTAATTCAAGTGATACTTTTCCTGAGGAAAGCACATAAATACTAAGCAAGTCTGATATTATCATAAGGGTCGCCGTTATAAGGATGGGCTCTGCCTGGAGAGATGCTGTTTCTTGTGAACGTCTCCATAAAGTTGTATTCTTTGCATTATGGCTAGGTTACAACACTACATTTGGGTTATTATATTTCTAAGTATAAATAAAAGACATTATTAAGTATGATTTTGAACAAAGAAAATTAAAAAAAAAAGTAAATTGAAAGTGATACAAAAATTAGCTAACATAAAACAGCCACAAAGGGATTCTACCTTCCTGGATCTACACCTCAAATTGTTTGCAATTAGAAAGGGCATGAAACCAAACACACTCCATTGTTATGGTGGGAATTAAGCAGCTGATGTGGGTCTATATAAAAATAAAGAGGAAATTGGGTTAAACTGTAAGATACTCTGAGGTTTAGTGTGGTAATGCAGTAAGCATCACATTTCTTAATTGCTCACTCATTCATGAAAAAGCCACAAGAGTAATGGCTTATCTTGAATATTTAAAAAGAAAATCAAGAAACAAAGCTAATTACAAATTAATTCATGTTTTTCTATTGGTTTGTTGGCTGGTAAGACAGAGTTTCACAGTGTGTACAGATTGGAATGAAAGCCCGGGGGTATCTATCTTGTTTTACTTCCCAAGAGCTGGTAGTAGAGGTGTCACCTCTGTCCCTCAAGACACATATGTTTCTATGTGACCTAAGGGATAAACTCTTGCCAAGACTCCATGTCGATCAAACACCAGGGAATGGTCTTCTCTTATGGTAGAGTCATTTAAGTCAGCCACAAAGCATCTTGGCTTTGACTTGGCAACTTGAAGATCAGCAACAACCCTATAGAAAGAAGACAGCATTTATTTCTGTGTATTTATTTCAGGTCTGCGTTATTATCTGCTGGCTTAGGAAAACTTTCCACTGGAATTTTATTCTAATTATGAAGATAAACAGCAACGGGGACAGGTGATAACATACATACAACATAACCCAACATATGCTTAATCTGTCTCATGAATTTTCATGATTTTTCATAATTTGAAACATCCTCCAATTTCTCCAGTAAGACAAACATCTATAGTAATCTAGGCTGGAATCCCTCCAAAGTGACTGTGGTACTAACTCAAGAGAGAAGGGCTGTGCGGAGGATAAATCTCTCCTCTGTCCTTCTGACAGACAACTGTGGAACTTTTTCACTGAAAGAAATTTAGCTCAGGGGGATGCACGGAACTGACATGGATCA
This sequence comes from Microtus ochrogaster, assembly GCF_000317375.1. Classification (NCBI taxonomy): domain Eukaryota; kingdom Metazoa; phylum Chordata; class Mammalia; order Rodentia; family Cricetidae; genus Microtus; species Microtus ochrogaster. Next base: position 78,542,247 of record NC_022009.1, read on the forward strand.
CTTCCTGTGGAATTGTTGGTCATGGTCCCATAATCCACAAAACCAAGGAGAAATGGTTGCCATGCTCAGACTGATAGCAACCCATATAAAGAAAATACTACCTACTTTCTCGCCTTCTCTCTGAGGGGCTAGCAACCCTGCCAAGCATCCTACAGCAGATAGCAAGGGAAAAAAAGTTCACAGTTCCCAAGAGAGTAGTTGTCAACTGGCCAGGGAACGCAACTCTGTGGGCCAAACCACAGAGAAATATTCTTATCTAGTGTATATTTATTTTACTCTTTGGTATATCATAACTGTGATCCAAGTTTCCCATTTTTCTTGAAATGTTGATATATGAGTTCTGGTTGGGGACCGGAAATCTCTGTCAGACCAGTGAATTTTAAAAGACCAGTAAAATTAAAAGTCCAAATTATATTCTGATATTTTTGACATAATGCATTTGTTAAAAATTATACTTACATAGTCAGTCTTAAATAATATTTAAATATATAATATTCAAAAGTAGAAAGACATTCTTATTCCTTACATACATTTCAAGGGAAAATATTCTCATTCTTAAATTGCATAACCTATTAGATACAAATATTTCTTTATGACACATATTATATGATGTGTGATCAAAACATTTTTGAACTTATAAAAGATAAATACTAGAAATGTAATTGCACCATTCTGAGGGAGTTAACACACACACACAAAGACAAATATGGCATGTATTCTTTTAGATGCAGATATTAGTTTTAAGCCTTTGATAGGCATGCTACAATTTATATATCCACAAAGGTTAGGTATAGAGTATAGGGTTGGTGGAAGAGGTGGACCTCTGAAGAAAAGGAAGATGGACATATAGTTACAGAGAGACAGGGGCAGATTCAAACAGGTGGAATGAATGGGGAGGGAAGAAGAAAGGAAATACAGAACAGGACAACATTAAGAGCCATTTGAAAAGTCAGAAGGAAATTTTACTACTCTAGGAATTTTCAAAAACATACACATATATGAAAGATATTTAAATGGAGTCATCAAATAATTGGAGAGAGAAAGCCCCAACTAAACATACTTTGCTACCAAATGAAACTCCCAGTGACAGGAATGGTTTACATCTTATCTAGTTCTTGGCCATAGAAGCCTCCTGGAAACCCCCAAACAATGCAAGCTGTTGCCAAGGTTATCGCATGCTCTCCATAAACTGATGGTAAAGCCCTGTTGCTAAAGACAACGTTTTCATATCTCATTGAACATGGCAACATCAAGCTGGCACTACCTACCTAGAGCCTTTACCCATGCTGATTAGTGTTCATGGTCCTGGAAGGTACTCTACAGACTACCAGAGGGGAAAGATAGCCACCAAGACACCTACAATACATTCATCTTAAATGGTGACCTGCCTCTCTGTATGGTTTGCACGTAATGGTGGCACAGACATAGAGTGAGTAACCAACTAGTACCTGATTGAATTTAAAGACCACACCACTAGATAGAATCCATGCCTGACACTTCTCTGGTCTCCAAGAACCTCAGCCTGGATAGGCCATGGATCTAGGAAAAAAGAAAATACTACTACTGTTCTACTAAGAAAAAAAAAATAGGAATAAAAGTACTCGAAGCGCCGGGCGGTGGTGGTGCATGCCTTTAATCCCAGCACTTGGGAGGCAGAGACAGGCGGATCTCTGTGAGTTCGAGGCCAGCCTGATCTACAAGAGCTAGTTCCAGAACAGGAAACAAAAGCTACGGAGAAATCCTGTCTCGAAAAAAAAAAAAAAGTACTCGAGGCAACGTTATGCTGTACCCATAGATCATTGTCTTGCTCAGCCACCATCAAAGGAGTTCCCTCTGCAGTAGATGGAAAATAATACAGAGCCCTACAATTGTCCAATGAGAAGAGTGTGAGAGACGCTGGCACACTCAGCCCTAAATGCCTCAATGTTATGTCAGGGAACTATGCTGAAGAGGAGGTGCAAGGTTGTAAGGGCAGGGGGATGGATGATTTGAAGGAAAGAGTGCCTTCAGGATGCAGTATGACTGATAAGCATGAACTCATGCATGCACAGAGTCTGCACAGATTCAAGCCAGACAGGGGCCCAGTGTTAATGTGGGGCCGTGGGCACGGTCTCCAATTCCTAAGAACCTATCTCCAATTGATTACCACAACAATCAGTTTTCTCCACTGAAGTGCACTGGGTAGATACCATGGGTAAGGGCAGGTGGCATGTCCAGCAGATAGAACACAAAGTAACTTCCTGATGATTTGACAGATGTGATGTCTTCTACTGTTTTTTTCTTGGCTTTTTTTTTTTTAAATCTTACTGGTTATTTGCTTGTATGTTACATTTTCCAATTTTGTGTTTTGATAGGTTGTGGCGCATGTGTGCCTCTGTGTAAGTATGCATGCACATACATATGTCTGTGTGTGTGTGTTTCTTGATTTTTCATCTTTTAAATTCCAGTATGTTTACTTTTCTGTATTTTTCTTTTTATTTTCTAAGGAGATAGAGAAAAAGAAGGCAGGGAATTAGTGAGTTGGGTGTGGGGTGGATATTGGAGGAGATGGGGGAGGAAAAACCATAAACAGAATATAATGTGTAAAAGGGAATGTGGGGGAAATTTTTTAATTAACAGGGAAATTTTTTAATTAAAAAGGTAATGTAAATCTACATTGAACACATTCAAACAGCAAAAGTGGGGCTGATCTATTGGGAGCTCACCAAGGCCAGCTGGACTATGACTGAAAAAGCATGGAATAAAACCGGACTCTCTGAACAAGGCGGACAATGAGGGCTGATGAGAAGCCAAGGACAATGGCACTGGGTTTTGATCCTACTTCATGTTCTGGCTTTGTGGGAGCCTAGCCTGTTTGGATGCTCACCTTCCTAGACCTGGATGGATCGGGGAGGACCTTGAACTTTCGACAGGGCAGGGAACCCTGACTGCTCTTTGGACTGGAGAGGGAGGGGGAGAGAGGTGGGGGGAGGGGGAGAGGAGTGGGAGGAGGGGGAGGGAAATGGGAGGCTTGGAAGAGGCGGAAATTTTTTTTCAATTAAAAAAAAAAACAGCAAAAGCAAGAAATCACTGAGTGCCAAGCAGAGAGTCAGAGAGTATGTGATACATAGTGTCCTTTGGATAGTACTTGTAGAAATAATACTTTGTTCCACCATAAACTAGAGTATCCATGCATTATCATTTGAAATTGAGTGATCACAATTTCTGTAGCCTAGTAATCATAAAACATAAGCACTGTAAGTTCAATCTTATGGATATCAACAATCAACCACACATGAATATTAATGGTACTATTTTAACATGAATATCGGGACTGCTCTATGTACTTCACCAAAAGTATGTTCACACAGTAGAAAATTACACTGTGAATAAATATAAGCTAACCAAACCCCAAGTTCTGAGATGGGATGAATGTTAGGTACATAACCTTAAGAAAATAACCTAGTCTCAAAAGAACACAAACGGCATGATACCTTGTTCATAATATTCAAAGACAAGACTTACATTCATCTCCAATGCTTTGTGGTCATCTTGAGGGTAATAGTAAAAATAAACACAATAATTCAATTCAGTGTTCCTAGATGCCCATGTAGAAGATGTAAACATGTAACTATAAACAAAGTTAAATATACAGATGACAACTGTTGGTGATGTGGTATAAATATATCTTTCTGCTTATTGATGAGGAAACATGTTCACCAAGACACCAGGGAAATGAAAAGCAATACAGAAAAACACTGAACAAACAAAGTGAAACATGAGGCTGTTACTAAATTGTGGGAGAGATAATCTTTGGACATGACTGTAGATATTTTCAGTATCACAGAGTTTTCAATAGCTGAGTCTTCTAGAATTAAATTAGTTAGCTTTATTCTACCTGGGCTAAACTCTTAGTGAATGCATCCATCAGAGTTCTTGGCTTTCTATAACTGTTATTGGTGATAACCATACTGTATAAATATTTCCTTTTTAAAAATTATACTATTGATCAAACCAGGTGACAAACTACAGTTCTAACAAAGAACTCAAATCTTACTGACCTTGAAAACACAGTAAAGATGCAAGTGATACTGGAAGTGGGGGGGGAGAATTTAGCAGTGTGTGAATATTCTAAGTTATTGTTATTGGGAACATAACAAAACTTGATGTCAGAATGAAGGAATTGGGGAAAGAATGAAAGAAGTGATTTTTTTTTAAATTATGATGCCACTAGAAAAATGGAGAAATAGAACAACGATTTTCCATTTTTAAAATATAGTAATTGGAACAAATTATCCGTGGCAGGAAGCACAAGCTTATAAGCATAGCACGGTCCAACAGATGGGAAATGCCACAGTTAAAACTGTTTATGAAAAAAACCACATTGTTATTGTGATACTGTTTGGAGGTTTTTTTTAATTAGCAAAACAAAACTTAAAATGACAAGTGTCTGCCTCTTTGGAATATGAATGTCAGGAAACTTAAAATGACAAGTGTCTGCCTCTTTGGAGTATGACTGTCAGGAAGATGCTGTGTTTCACAATAAATCCCCCTGTCGTAGCTAATGTTTTCCCAGTTGAATGTACGCTTCATCTAAGCACATGAAGAACTAGGTGAGTGATGAGACGACAGGATAGATTCCTCAGGCAGAGCTGTGACTCTTCTGGAACAACAGAGGACCCAGCCGTGTTCCTCTACTACGTTTGCTCCTCTGCGAAGATACGCCATCTTGCAGGATGCTGCAAGACTCGTCTTCGTGAAGAACCCAAATAAACCTCTGTGCTGAGGGAAGTTCTCCCCATACCTTGTAAAAATATTTTATAAGCGTCAGTCTAAGTGAGCTGAGGTGTCGGTATCAGCCACAGAGAAAGAAAACAAAGAGCAACCATGAGTCCTGGAATCATTCAAACTGATTTATAGCCAGCGCCTAACCAAAATTTAGAGATCCCTTTGGGCTGCACAGATGGCTGCTCGGCTCTAAACAGCTTTGCCCCTAGGTCTGAACACACCCAGTGAGAAGCATCAAGGCCCCAGAGTCAGGCTTGCTCAGTGAACCTTGCAGTAACAGGCAGCTAACAGAGATCTGACCCCACTGGAGAACCAAGCCCCTCCCATCGCTAGTTAGCCTTGCCTGAAGTGTACTTATTTTGCCTCCAGATTTTTTTTTTTTTTTTTAGATTTCTTTAGACTTTAAACAGGAAGAGAAAGGATTCTTGAAAGATAAAATCCTTTGCTTTTCTTGTTTGCAGATGAGCCCCATGCACACACAGTTCTTGGGGACATTTTCTACACAGCTCTCTAGACATCAAAGAGGCAAAGAAAGTGTATCACCTTATCAAGAGGCAAATATACATCCCCTTCATCCTGAACTAAGGGGGAAACAACAGAGTTATAATCCTGTCCTCCCAAAATAAATTGCCATTGTCTCTTCCTTTTATCGTCAAGAGATTAGGCTAGTGGGTGACAACCCAGGACCATGGAAATCAATAACCACATCATCCTAAAACTGTTTTGTAAACACCACTTAGTACCGCGGGACTTACACTAAAAGCGGGTTGATGTTTGTGTTCCCTGCTGTTCTTACCTTTGTGATAAAATACTTGAAACCAGCAATTTGAGCAGGAAGTGGATTGTTTTGGAACTTGGTTTAACAGGGGACACACATCCATATGGTAGAGGAGGCATGCACACCAGAGTAGCCAGGCATAGGCATACATAGCAGGCATGTGAGGGGTAGGTGGGCAGTGGAAATGTGATGTGGAGGGAACTGGACCAAAAATATAATCAATAAGGCCTGCCCCCACGTGACTCACTTCTTCCAACCAGGCTCCTCCACCTTCGAAAGGTTCCACACCCTCTCCCAACGGCCACCTGCTGAGTAGCAAATGTTTAAATGCACCATCCTGTGGGGAACAATTCGCCTTGTAACCAATATTCTGCTTTTGATCTTTCTGTATCTTCTTAAATTTTTCCTACATGTGTGTCGGGGGAGGGGTGGATGTAGCCATGGGTTGAACGAGTATAAGCACCTTGTGCTAGCTTACTGAGCCACTAGAATTCCTGTGTGTTACATTCATGTGTGTACATGGTTTGTTATCATTTGTGGACGAGTGTGCATGGACATGTGTGCTGGTGATGCACGTGCAGGCTCAGGTTCTCTGGGCTAATGTGAGAGTCTGGATGGAGGTGGGCGGTCTTTGGACTTCCCACAGGTCAGGGAACCCTGATGGCTCTTCAAGCTGATGAGGGAGAGGGACTTAATCGGGGGAGGGGGAGGGAAATGGGAGGCGGTGGCGGGGAGGAGGCAGAAATCTTCAATAAATAAATAAATTAAAAAAAATAAAATAAAATGATGTAGCTGCTATGGAAAAAAAAAAGAAAAAAGAAAATGGGCAGATTGAGCGATACCTGGGAGACACACCAGGCTCCTTCCAGGAGGCAAGAGACACTGCATTGCACCAGGAATCCCTTGCTCCTATTCCTCGGATGTGATGTCTCTGGCACAGATCCCCTTCTGCCTCTCCTCAAAGGCCAATTATTTTCCAGTGGAGCTCTCCTATGGTTATGTGAGAAGTTCTCCAGCAGGCATGCCCCGAGACTGAGAAGACATCTACAGCGTGGGTATTGGAGAAGATGGATCTGCCTGAATGATTTCTTTCCTCGACTTGGCTGGGACATTTTTCCATCTCCTTTCATTTTTTTTCATTTTTTGAGTGTAGATTTTATGAGTATTACACTTTATATGTGTCTAGTAGCTGAGATCCAGTGATAGACAAAAGATCTCTAAGACTAAAATATAAATAGAGAAGAAGAGTTTGGGATGACATCATTCTGTATGCACACCAGAAGTGACCACAAATAACCTACAATAACCTTTTAAAATTAGTTTTTTCCTGACTTCATAAAACAATATTTTATTTGGCAGGCACGCATTGGCAAGCTCTTCCACAGCTCTGTTTGTTTTCTGTATCCAGGAAGACACAGCCACTGTTGTCACATAGGTTTCCTTCCCTGTGGTTTTACCATTTTCAGCTTCTTTATGAGTGGCTGTTACAGAATATTCTTCTTTGGGGCATTTATTAAGAGTAGCAAGGATATGAATGAAAAGCCATCCTCATAACAGTATAGAGTGGATTTCTTCTTCCACACGTGATACTGAGCAAGTTGAAAAGAAAGAAGTGGAAACATCAACAGGGATATGGCTGCTTTATTCTGAGGTTATATAATAGCATGAAGCTGGATGCAGACCATTGAAGGAAATCAATCTACTTGCCTTTCGATATGTGTGGATCAAATCCCAAGTTATAAAAAGAATGTCGGATCATGATATAGATCATGATATAGTTTCTTTTTACATACACAGTTATTCTGAACAAATTAAAGATTATCAAGGAACAAAAGTATCGTTTCAGAATTATCTCATAGGTTAACATTTTAGCTTTAATAATCTTTTAATTATAAAATAGAAATTGGTATGATTCTCAAAATGTTAACGTACTTTAAAATCCTTTCTGAATCTATTTAAGCTCTCATCATGCGGGTTTTCATGACCCTCTTCCGCTATTACCTCGAAGGAAAAAGAAAAGAGAGCATAAGATGTTTTCAAATATAATTTTAAAAGCATCAAACACAATAAGCAGAACTTTTAGAATAAGTCAAGATATTTCATTTACTTCTTTTGGTTGCTATTAATCTTATGAAGGCAAAAGAGGAAGGCTCCAATAATTAACCTTGTGCCGTTGACCTAAGCAAAATTAACTGGCTATACAACAATTTAGTTGTCCATATAAAAACAGGAAGAGAGATTTCCCCAAGTAACCCTTATTCTCCATGAGAAAAACAGCTGGTGCTCTCTCTTTCTGTGTGAGCCTGTGGGGCACGGATGAAAGGGTGTATATTTCTGATATCCTCCCTTGTAAATGGGCGGTTTTTTTCAGTGGAAGGATGCCAACAGTCAGTTCCTGAGAGGCAGGGGCCCGAGAAAGTTTGGCCTGAATATTTAAAATTATATTTTTATAAAACAAGGTCTGTGAAAATGAACTAAGTTGCCTTACCAGTGTTCTATGAGTAATCACTGCGAAACAATAACGGAAACCCGTACCTGTTCCTCCTTGGAAAGGAGGAAAAGATTAATAAGAAACACAGCCTTCCAACAACAAAAACCAAAGTTCAAGTACCAGACTTCTTTTGTGTCCCTGTTTTCCATGCTACATTTCCCACAGCACACTGCTGGGATTTTTTATTTTTTATTTTCGCTACGCATGCTCACACATCTGTTGCACATGTGTGATCAACCGACTGGAGTTTTGAGCCAAATGTCCTGTTAAATGGACAGAGTGGGCAGAGCATTCCTTTGAGAGTTAGACTCTGCCTCTGGTGGATTGCCGCCAAATGCAATGGTGTAATAAAGAAAAGAAATCTGCTCATTTGAATTGCATTGAAATGAACTGTGTCCTCTCCTAAAATACCATATGGTAATGATCCCTGGAGGTATGGCGCATAACACCTAGGTCTGGCAGGCTCCAAAGAAAGGCTGTAAACGGCCCAGGGTAGTTGGGCTGTGAAAGGCAAGATAGTTGACAAGAAGCATGCAGGGGGAACAAGAATACTATCTGATGTCCCTCAGTCAACTCGAAATGAAAGAAAGTAGACTGAACAAAGAAACGCTAGCACGTCGCCTTGGAGAAATCCTCCTTCTCCCATTAAAACGCAGTTCTTGGATCTCACCTCCAGTAAAGTGAAACCTTATGGAAAGAAAAGCTGTTTCACCTGAGCAGTAGCCAGAGTTCCTTTGGAGCAAATTATCTCAATAAGACTCAAGTGTACGTCTGCAAAGCAAAATGTGGTCTTCTTAATCAAACCTCCACCAGAGCTGAGAGCAGACGGACCGAGTAACTGGAGCTTCTGAGAGTTCACGTCCGCTCTGGCTAGCACTCTCGGTGAACCTCATCTGAAGGAGGCAGTAGCTGGTGACCTGCACGCTGTGCTATGAGGTCTCTGAGGAACATACACACACACACACACACACACACACACACACACACGCACTCACACACACTCACACACATACACACACATTAGGATTGTATAGCATTGAGAAATTCAGTGACATTAAAGAATTGGTGGTGAGAGTTTGAAATATCTGTATGCCAAAGAATCTAAAGGAGCAAGTCCAGTCTAGGGCAGAGATTTACAGTGTGGGCTTGGACTACAACAAACCCCAATATCCACAAGTAATCATAACATCATTTCTATCGCAGAGTGATTCAGATCCTTTGTTTAATCTTTCCCGTAAAAGTTTCCACTAATTTAGTGTAAAATCAAAACAGAACAGAGAAATAGAATGAGAACTTATATCCAGACGAAGTCATTCTTGCTCATATTTTCCCTGTTGAACACTTGAATTCTAATTGTCCTGTGCCTGTTAATGAAGTACAGCAATTCCTAAAAGTATTATTTTTATAACTTTCCCCTTTGAAGTCTAGACAACTAAGGCTTATTTATATAGCTAAATGTAAGTCATATATGTAAGTAATTATTATCCTTAACATTTGTGAAAATTGACATTTTAGCTTTCATGTCAAAGGGGATTTAGTACTTGATTTGTATAATTTCTTTGTGATAATTCTGAGGAAACTTTCTAACTATTATCTATAAAACAAAGGCAAAGTATATCAGTAACATAATGACTAGTACACATTAGGAATTTCTATGTACATCAGCTAATTAGTTCATTTAGGCTTCACCATAACAGTGATGTCATCATGTCCATACCTCTGAAGGTTACAGATGAGAGAAGGGAGGTGTGGCAGAATTTATGCCCTGAGACGGAGTCTATTGTCTTCTACCTAGAGCGCACACTCTTAAAAACCCGTACGCCATCACACTAGCGGTGGACTTTACTTCTTTCTGAAATCATACTCTAAAACGGACATGTCAAACTTACCTTTCCTGTGTTCCAAGCCCATTGAAAGGTAGAATTTTTCTAAACTCAATAATTCCACTGTCTTTTATTTCAAAAGATATTTGTATGGCTATTATTTTCCATGTATGAAGAGTAGGAGTGAAATGTTCAGCTGTTATCGCTACACCCGAACACTAGTAATGTTCTATACAAACTTCTTCAACTGTTTTCCCCATGATGGAGGAGACCTCAATCTCACTTCACAACTTATTTCACTTTTCTACTTTTCTAAGCAAATGCACTCACCCAAAGTAGAGGCCTATCAGTTATTTTTTTTTTCAATGAATAGGATTTTTTTTGTTAAAAGATTTTGGAAAAGCTGAACTTTAAAATCAAGTCTTCACTTCTGTAAAGCCCCTTTCTGTCCTTGGATATGAGTTATTTTTGCATGCAGATCTCATGAACACCAGAATCACCATGAAAAAAAAAAGTTAAAAAAAAAAGGGTTCCTGGGAGTCGGGTGCTAGGGAGCTGCCACCTCCACCAACCGTCTTGCTTCAGGATGACTGGATTATGTAGCAACACAGATGTTTCATTTTTTCATTAACTACACAAGCTTCAGATTAGATACTCAAGTGTCAAATAAATGCCAGCTGCTCTTTGTTGTTGATAAGGTGGACACAGAACTCTGAAGCAACAGTGTAAGCCATCTATTACAAACCTGCTTCTCATTTCAACAGAGTTCTGAGTGCAAAGTAAAACAGAATAATTATCTTTTCTTCACAGGGCAGAAAGCTGGTGCACGTAATTGTATTTACAAGGTCAGAACATATCAGCAGATTGGGACAAGCCAAACTATACTCCATGACAATCCCCAAAAGATATGTAATAAGCATTTTAAAGCTTCTTGCAAAATCAATACATTCTTACATACTTTTCATCTCAGCTCTAATTTGAGCTAGCAATGTGGGGTCTGGTTGGCAGAAAAA
>NC_022009.1:78554125-78554638 GCF_000317375.1 Microtus ochrogaster
TCTTTCTTTCCTTTTTTATTATTACTTAAAAAAAATACCAATCCAAATTCCCACACCCTCCCCTTCTCCAAGTCCCCTCCCTCTCTCTCCACAGACCCTCTCCCCACCCCTCCAACCCTAAGGGAGTTCCATGCACCCTGCCCTGTGGAAAGTCCAAGGCCCTACCTACTACATCTAGGTTGAGCAAGGTTTACATCCAAGAGAACAGGATTCCATAAAGCCGGTATCTGCAGTAGAGACACATCCCAGTGTCACTATCCATGGCCCCTCATTTTGCCCCAGCTGTCAACTCCCTTCAGAGGGGCTTGGTTGATCCCATGCTCGTTCACTCCCAGTCCAGTTGGAGTTGGTGAGCTCCCGTTAGCTCAAGCAAACTGTCTCAGTGGATGACCCCATCATGGTCTTGACTTCCTTGCTTATACTCTCACTCCTTACACTCTTCAACTGGATTTTGGGAGCTCAGTCCTGGCGGGGGGTGGGGGGGAGAAACTGCATGTCTTGAAAGAAAACAAT
>NC_022009.1:78554738-78562405 GCF_000317375.1 Microtus ochrogaster
GAACTCACAGAGATCCTCCTGCCTCTGCCTCCCGAGTGCTGGGATTAAAGGCGTGAGCCACCACCGCCCGGCTCACATTTATGTTTTAAACACAGGAAGTATGTATCTATAAAATGTGTTGCATAATCCTGTCTAAAACACCTTGAAAGCCCTGGTTTTCCTCTCAGATGGGAACAAGCTGAAGAGAAACCACTCTGGTCATTCCACAGACTGATTCTAAAAATTATTTTCTGGCCATTTGAAGGATGCTCCTGCTTCCTGGATGGAAAATCCAGGTCTCACTGTTTTGTTAATCATGGAGAATTGTAATAAATATAATAGCTGCCTAAGTCGCTCTCCTGAGCAGCCCTGTAAAAAAGCCAGCATCTTGCTGGGTTTTGACAGAACTGTCAGAGTTCTTAGATATGTTCCAGGAAAAGTGAGTCCCTACCCATGATCACCAGTAAACATGAGTCGCTATGACACTGTCAATAAACATGAGTCTGTACCCATTACATCACTAGTAAAAGTGAGTCCCTGCCCATTATATCACCAATAGAAGTGAGTCCCTATGACATCACCAGGATTTGAAGGAATGAGATAAACTCCTGATCACACAAGTAACAGAGCTAAATTCCTACCTAAAACCTTTTACTTGAATCAAAAACTTCTCTTCCCCATGCCCCTCCTTGTCCAGACTTTCTCCACCTCCTCCTCCCCTCTCCCCTCTGCCTCCCTCTACCTCCAGGGCCCCCTCCTCTCTCAGACACCCTGGGCTGGGGGTCAGTAGAGCAAATGTGGATAAACTCAGGACCTTGCAGATCATTCCAGACAAATGTTTCAGGAATGTGCTCACCAGTCCAGGCAGTTTCCTCAGGGAACGCACAAAGCACCTTGTGTGCAAAGTCTCTCACACAAACAGGAATCTCTCAGCGATTCTTCTCCCTCCCTGCCTGAGCCCTTTGCTTCCTAATCTGCCAAATTCATGTTAAATCAGGAGCAATAGCCTCCAATTAGCTCTTCAATTAAAGTGTACAGTTCAAAGTTGACTGCAGAGTGAGTAATTGCTTTGGAAAACCGCAACCAGCAGGCAGCTGCAAGATTGTTACAACAGTTTATTTAACCTGAAAACATCTGATCAATTTTATTATCTCAGCAAAGGGGAGATATCCCGGAGAGTGGTATTTAAATATACTACACACCCTACGTGCTGCTGAAATTCTTCAGCGCTATAAATATCCTTTGCCATCACCTTGCTGAGCAAACAAACTCAAATTACACTTTCTTCATTCAAAACTCAACAGAGACTAAGAACTTCGTGACATTCAGCAGGGGTGGAAGTGGGGAGGTGTGGTAAGGAACTTTGCAAAATTGCAAGATTTAAAAACTTTCAAATATCTGTGCGTGATGTGTGAGCTTTCTGCTCATCCTGGAGAGCTGATCAGAGAGAGCTTGTGACCTTTCCAAAGCAAAGGGAATTCCATTTCATAACCCTGCCCCTACTATGCTGAGTCGATTCTGAGGTCTTCTACAGCTACAGGAAGGAAAGAAGGCCGGAAGTCAGTGTCACGTAAGTGGAATAAAGGCTTCGCAGCTCCTGCCTGCCCCGCCTCTGTGTTCATTGTGCTATGCCCCCACCTCACCATCTTCCTCACAGGGGATGCCTTTGGTTAAACGTGCTTCAGAAGTCTCCGACTCTTGCTAGACTTCAACACCTATTCCTACATTGATTAATAAGATGATCTTCAGCAGGTTAACTTCTCTGTGACTCCTTTTCCACGTCTAAAACTTCATAGCTTTGTTTTTCAGCTTGAGTTTGTGAAAAGTGCTCAGACCGTGCCTGGAGCAGGAAGACTTTAACACATTCTGGCTGGAAGCTGTCTTTCTCCACGATGATGTCTTGGCCAGCCAAGTGTTATACCACCTTTCAGGCTCAGTTTCCAGGCCCTGGAGCTAGGATCCTTCACATCACCAGGAAGGGTGGTATCAACCCTTTAATCTTACCTTTAACTTGAGGTCATGTAATGGAAAGCTTGAACCGCACCACACACTTCACTTTTCTAGAAAGTTTAGCTCTGAATCGTGTCCCAAAGGATCGAGAGGGAGTGAGTACTCATCCCTGTAGTTCCCAGCTCCCCATCCCACAATGCCACTGGAGTATATACTGAATACTACTCCAGCTCCCATCTGCCCACTGGAAGACTGCCCTCTGTATGTTTTCTGCCTGTTTTAATAGCCTTAAAGAAAGAAGAAGAAGGAAAAAAAAAAAAACATTCCCACCAACAAGACAGCGTAGAAACTGCTCTCAGGAAAAAAAACAAAAAAACAAAAAAACAAAAAAACAAATTCCTACAACACTTCAGTATCACAAAAAACAATGAAGAAAGTCAGCTATACGCCTATTCTGCTTTGTTTTCTGTTGCTTTTTGTGTTTCTTCCCCAATCATATTCATTTTCCCCTCTAGAATCATACGGATGTATTTAACATTTTGAATTTCTATGAATTCCTAAATAATATATAGTATTTTATAGACATATTTAAGTGTATTGGTATTTAAACTTATAATCACTCTGTGTGCCCATTAAATTGTTACTCAATCATTCAATGCTGATCTTTAATCAACCACCAAACTGCCAATATATATCTGACCAATATGGTTGGAATCCCACAATGATTTGGGGAACCCAGCAAGAGAAGTTTTCCTATTCATCCAATCTTAACAACAAGAGTTTTCTTCCAGAATTGTCAAGTCAAACTCTGCTCTTTCACTTTCTGGGAGATATGCATTCAGACCAATAGTATTTTATGTTTTGAAATCTAATCGTGGGCAACCAACATATTTAGTTGATAAAAATAAACATCTTTCAGAGACCCAGAGCAATGTAAAACAGAGACGCTTGGAAACCTCTGTACAAACAGGCAAGCCACAAGTAAAAAGTAAATAGCAAGTCAGGTGTGATTTCAATGTCTACAGGATTTACTCATGAAAATGTAGGAAATGTTTCTGATCCCAAATCTATTTTCTTATGCTTCTGCACTAAAAGAACTGTTTGATCAACAAATGCTGGAGAGGATTCAAACATCTAGAACAGGAGACAGCGGCCAATAGATATGGGGGTTCCCAAAGCTACAATCAAGGAAATAACGCTGGACACTGTTGCAGAGGCATCTGAAATATGTGTTGCCGGTGGACGAGGCAAATCTCTTTAGAGCACGTTTCATGTGATCCTACTTCTGTTAACAAAAATTGGATAAATACACATGTATAATAACTTTCATATGTATAGGATGCCATGTGCTAAAAATGTCCCTAAAGACTCAACCTGTGAAGGGACCGCACAGCCAAAGGGAAGAATATTTCCATTCCTGTCCAGCATCATCTCCTCTGTTTCGGCTGTTTACAGCCAGTATGTATTAACTCCATGCTGAGGTTCTCCAAGTAGAATAAAATAAAAATGAAAATGGACGATCTGCTTTTAGGTGATTTGGAGATATCGTTTTGCTGGCAAATAGAGGAGCTGAAGGTCAAGGGAAGGAGGAGGCAAGAAACACGGGAAGAGTAGATCACAGAATCAGCCGTGCCCCAAGTCACTGATTAAACAGTAACGTCAAATCAAGAGAGCTGCTTCTAAGATGTGTGGTTTGCCTAGTTGTGTGTGTGTCTGTCTGTCTGTTATCTGTCTGTATTGATTACAGAGGGAAAATGAAAGAAATTATTTTCATCTAAATAAAGGAAACATTCTTGCGTGCATTTTGAGAGCAAAAGGCAAACACTTGTTTACAGAGCAAGCAACTAAATAAGTAGCAAGAAAATTAGAAATTTGAGTAGCTAAAAAGTTAAGAAATTTATATTTCTTCATTAAGTTTGAAACAATTACATATCACATAATAATAATATTTAACTAAATTCAAAATTTAAATGTATTTTACTATATAAAGAGCAGACATCTCAATTTTCAATAAAGATTTTCATTTTAAGTTTTCAACAAGGCATTTCAAGTTGAATTAGATACATTATTTTTCATTTTTCTTCAAATAGTCAACAATAAAAATATTCAATACAAAACAAAATTTCGTGAGTTTACATCAGGATGAGAACTTTTTTTTAAAATTACATCTAGCAACAAGGAAAAATATATGAAACTGTAATGGAATGTGAAAAACAATTCAAATTTGAGTCAGTAATTCTAAAGCTAGAGATTTTACTATTGAAAAAAATGTCAATGCCCATTTTCATTTTTCGAA
Organism: Microtus ochrogaster; assembly: GCF_000317375.1. Taxonomy (NCBI): domain Eukaryota; kingdom Metazoa; phylum Chordata; class Mammalia; order Rodentia; family Cricetidae; genus Microtus; species Microtus ochrogaster. The sequence continues at coordinate 78,558,964 of NC_022009.1, forward strand.
GGTAGGAAGCAGATAATTTTCGTTTTGAAAGCTAACATTTGACTTCAGTATGGTCTAAACATCTGCCGAGAGGAATCCTTTACCTAAAAGGCCTGGGCGGGCTGTAACAAAATGAGAGACTAGCAGGTAAAGACATCAGTTACATCCAAATAAAACAGCGGAAGAGACCTCAGGAAATATGGGGAAGCCCACGCCTCCCAGGGTGCTTTGCGCTATTAAGTTCAACTGAGGCATCTGGATTCCATTTCTCCATCGCAGACGGACTTTCTGAGCAGTTCACATATTAAAGCAGGAATCTATTACTTCTATAAGCTATTCTCATTTTTGTTTGCTTAAAGGAATAATCAATGAGATTTGGAGAAGGAAAATGTTTAAGTAAGTATCAGGGATTTATGTTTGTGCCTTGTTTTCCCTCTTGAAGGCAGCGGGGCAACAAACCAAACATTTACGGTGCTCTACTCCCTCTAGTGGCCGTTTTCAAATGGCTCCTTCTACATCGGCCTGAGCAACGGGTGCAAATTGCACTAGAAACCGGTTGCTCCTGTCAGGCTAGGGCTTCACGTGTTACCTGTCATTATCAGGGAAGCCGGTTCCTAGCTAGAACTAACTTGGGTTAGGAGATTTTCTCCAAACCAAATGAAAACCCCAATTGCAGCATTAGCTCTCGGATCCCTGGAAGAACCTGGTCAGCGCGTATCTCCTTTTCTGTCATGCCCACCGTCGCAGTAGGTGGAGGAGAGCTTCACTCCTTTTTCCTCCACCACACGTGAATGAAGTGGAGGAAGCAGGTCAGCATGGGAATAGCTACTAGATGAGACACACACGCAGGACTAAACCGCATTGTTTCGTTGGTTACAAAGCTTAGAACATGTTATTAATAAACCACGAAATTACAAATATAAAGCAGTTACATGGTGCCACTGGGCATCATATCCAAAGCTGAATACTGTGCCCAGTAGCTCGTAGCTTAGGCCGACAAATATGCTCCGATGTAAATTTGTTTGGATTTTAAAACTAGGTTTTTTTTTTCTATTTGTACAAACGTACATAATTTCTGCTATGGAAGAGATTCGGTACAATATATTTTTGCTAACAGTGGGGTCTTGTGTGGAACCTAAATGACCTCAAAGTATTGACAAAATATCTTCTGAAAGTTAAAGTAAAATAATTGCACAATTTAGCATGGTTAGTCACATTAAAGTGTCTTTTGCAAAATGCTAAAATTTTTCTTTTCGAAAAAAATAATAATGGTCGATATGAAAAACTACAATTTAAGTGGTGCTTCCAAAATCTATGTGATAAAAACTTAATCCTCAGTGTAAGTCTGGGTGGTATTTCCTACACTGAAGTTAGCCCATTTCTATTAAGGACTCCACCCTTCTTCTGAATCTCTGTTTGTATTTTCTTTCTGGCTCTATACCTTGCCATGGGTAAAGCAGCTTTATTTATCTACCAATGTGAGCAACACATATTCACAGCATACAGAAAGATGTCCTGCATCATTTTCTCTTTTCTATCTAATCAAAAAGGAAATAAGATCATGTGTTAATTTCAGTTGACACAATAGACACAAAGACTATGGAAATCATGGGAACAAAGAAAATTCACAATTGATATCTTGAAACTATCATTGGCGCTTTATACAATATCTCCCACTGCGTCTTTTCCAAACTGTAACTACAAAATACATATATTTATTTATTTTGGAGCTTCTATAGATTAAACCCAGAGCTTGGGTCTTGCTAGCCTGTTGCTTCCCCACTGTGCTACAGTCAAGCCTAGATAGAACGTCTTCTCTTCATGTGGCTCATTGCAACACCAAGATAGAAGTGGCTTTGGGGGTTTTAGTTTCAACTTTTCAAGCAACTAACTTTATGCATTTTCCAGAATCACTCCTAGATCTCAGCTCTAGTTGTGAAATATGTTGAGTATGATGCTGTTAAAAACAACTAAAATGATCTCAACAAGAAAAGAAATAATTGGTTACAAGTGTTACCTGGTCTTAAGGTGTTTTTTTCGAGGGAAACTAAGTATTCAATTAACAATCCCTGCAAAACATCACAGCAGCAGGGAAATGATCTGCACCAGGTGAAGAATGAAATTATGGTCAGTACCACATTAGCAGGCCCTGGGTCAAAAACTTCCAGTCTAACTGTGCAGATCCTTCCTTCCTTCCTTCCTTCCTTCCTTCCTTCCTTCCTTCCTTCCTTCCTTCCTTCCATCTATCTTTGTTCTTTTTATTTATTTGACACATTTCAGCACAGCAAAACTTTGGAGAAAAGTCTTCACATGTCAGTTATCATAGCAAAGCACAGAATGGCTACATCAACTCCCTTGCCAAATAGTAAAGGAGCTATGATCTTTACAAGAATGAGTTCTAGTGGCTGATAAATAGCTCTCGGGATAAGGGCCTAAGGATGAAGGATTTTTTAGCTCTCAGGATAAGGGCCTAAGGATGAAGGATTTTTAATCATCATAATGAAAGATTCTATTGATGGAGAATGCAAAGTACATGCAACTTCTTTCATAAGGAATGGATCTATTCACTGAGAGACAAAGCTCAGGATTAGGGCCTAAATGATATTCAGGATTTAGAGGGATTCAGTTAAATGGTGGCTCCAAAGAAAAGCAAAAAGATCACCAGGTTGTCGGACAATATCCACTCCAGGGTTCTGGGTGCAAAGGCAGCCTTTCCTTCCCTTTAAGAAGAGAGGTCTGCCTGTTGAGCAGTTCCGATTCCTCCCACACTTTCTCAAAGCTGTGTCTCCTACACCCTCAGTATCTCTCTAAGCCAATGCTAGAAAAGCTTGCTCCACCTGAGAAACACCTGTCTTACCTCTCTTGCTTGGCACTAATCATTTTATACCCGTGTTTGGGATATTTCCTTCATGCTGTTGATAGTTACAGACCCATGTTGCTGAATTTTCTTCCTCTGCTAAAACGTGACGGTCTTAAGCATCACAAGGGGACTATAATGCAAATAATAGAATCAACACCAGATATCACTTGCTGAAGACACTGAGTGTGAAGCATTAAGGACCAGTAGAGCCTACAAAAATGAGTGTGTCTGGATGTCCTTCACTATTTTCAATTGCTGTGGAGAGAGAGAGAGAGAGAGAGAGAGAGAGAGAGAGAGAGAGAGAGAGAGATATCTGACAGGGAATGATATGGGCTTTTGAAACCTCAAAGCCCATCCCAGTAACATACCTCCTCCAACAAATCCACACCTCATAATCATTCCCAAATGAGTCTAACAACTGGGGACAAAATATTCAAATGTATGTGTTGTCGGAGGCTACTCATTTGTTTCTTGGCTGCCCAGACTCAAATAATCACATAGAAACTATATTATTTGCAATGCTGTTTGGCCAATAACTTAAACATATTTTCTAGCTAGCTCATACATCTTAAATTAACCCATTTTTATTATTTTCAATTTTAC
>NC_022009.1:78564940-78572165 GCF_000317375.1 Microtus ochrogaster
TTTATTTCACATTTTAATATATTAAAACAAATAGATTTATGGACTAAGTCCATCAGAAATATTTCCAGTGTGTTGACTCTAATGGTTTCTTATTATTATAGAACTAATAGCTATAAAGCTATAGCACTCAATTAAGAGTATATATAATAACACTCATGTGTGAGGAAGAAGGTACATTAAGTAAAATTCCAGATTAGCCAACAGGTGCTTATGCTTTTGAGCATCCCTCTGTTTGATTCTCATCATTCTGCATTTTCCATAGAGTTCTGTAGGGAGATTTTTATTACTAAAGCATAAATAAAATTATTAAAAAATGAAGTCGGAAGCAGCGGAGATAGCTCAAACCAAAAGGTGCTGACCACATAATCATGAGAACCTGAGTTTTAGCCCAGCATCTTTGTATCAAACTGGGGTTGGGTGTGTGCAACTGTAATATCAGAGTTGGGGAGGCAAAGCCCAAGAGTAAGGGTTCCCCAGCTAGCCAATCTGGCCAAATTAGTGAGTTCCAGGTCAGTGAGAGACCTTATCTAAAAAATACCATGGGGAGTGATTGAAAAAGAAAGTATTTGTCAATTTCTGGCCTTCATACACATGCATGCTCCCACACGTACACAAAATTCTTAAATGAAATTGAAATAGGTGAAAGAAGCTTGTTTGGGATTTTTGCAGTAAGATTATTCTGGTGATGAGTTTGTGAGCCATTCATAATAATCAAGTTCTGAATGTCATTTCGTAAACATCAGTGAAATGGCACACGAGCCCCTTTTACCCATTCATGGCAGAGGAATGTCTGTGTGAGCCACATGCAAATATGTGCGTGTGTGTAGACACGTACACATTTACTTTTCCTGCTGAGCAGACCTCAGTGCTTCTGCCCAAAACTGTCGAACACGGAAGCAGCTTCTTCCACCAGATGGAGCTTTGCTTCCGTGAAAGTAACAAACGGAAAATGAGCTCGAGGAGTTTGTTTGAATTTGTTGTGTATCTTAGGAAAAATCTAAAGAAACAAGAACAATGTCAATAGGCTGCTTGCTTTAAAGAAATAATAAATAAATAAATAAACAAACAAACAAACAATGTTACAAGCACCAGTACAATGAATTGTTTTATTCATAAGAGCACTCAAATTTCCAGATGCTATTTGGACACTCACAGATCATTTGACAACTGACTTTATGTGACTCTTTTCCCTTTCTCTATATAATAATATTGTCAAGGGTAGTAAATGAAGAAAGCCCTGAGGCAAGGAAGTCCCATGGGAAGGTGTGTTGTTGACAGAGGCATGGCCATGTCAAGGATCCCATAGACTCAAGCTCAGTGGACAGCAAAGCCTTCCTCAAGAGACTGAGTACAAATGTCAACAGTGTACTCCGAAAATGTCTACCATAGTCCCCCATATTTATGGATCAAAAAAATTCTCCCCTACAGAGATGGCTCCTACCAAGACTAGCTAGCCCCTTCCCCTTGACGTATGTGTGTATCATAAACCCTGCCTCTTTGTTTATCTATACACAATAAACCTGGCTCCCTTTTCAATAGTATATAACAAACACACTGAGATTCTAGGGTGCTGCAGTTTATCCTCCTGAGCCTAGGCTGCTCAATCCCAGCTGCCTCTCTGTCTGTCTGTATTCTGTCTATCTTTCCTTCATTCTCTCATAGTCACAGCCAAGTCCATTGGTGGATCATATATATTTAAGTATCTGCCTTTTCATAAAATCTTACGGAACTTTAACAACAGCTTAAGAAGTAAAATTATGAACATAAATAGCTCCTATTAATGCCTAATTGATGCTCTATATTATTTATAGTAATATGTATTCTCCATTAGGTTAAATAACATATAATACAGAAAGCACACACTACTGGAGAGCTGATTGAACAAGTTTCTCAACCTATAGTCAGAGAAGACAATCACCTATTTATCCGTCTCTACCAATTCAACATGTTACGTGTTTGTGCAAAGCTCACTCACTGTATGACAACACGACAAACGTCCTTTAGAGAACACAGGTACAAACCAATAAGTGCCATTTATTGTCTTCAAAATTATGGGACAGCAACATACCAGGCTGCCTCACTTTGCCTGGATATTGCTTATTTGAGCACTAAAAAAAAAATGGAAAACGGTCAGGGAAAATATGCCAAAGAGGATGAGTGTGGTAATGTAGGAAGGCTAGGCACTGAATAAAAAAAGGCAGGTTATGTACACCAGGCCATTGTTAACGTGCCACACGAGTCAGTGAACAGAAGGCCGTAGAAAAGGGCTGTGTGATTCCACTGGTGGTGTGTGATGGCCTAGAAATGGGTGTAGTTGGGTTGTAGTAGATTGTGAAGACCTCAAGTGACTGGCAAGTGGTGATTAATAACTAGAGATGTAACTAGATTTATCGAAGCTAGTGGGTCAGGAGAAATGAAGGGGGATTTCTTTACCTCTGGTGCCTGTGAAGAAAAGACTTCTGGAAGGTTCGTTCCGTATTGAGTGCCTATCATCTGTTATTCCTGTCACCAGCATCTATGAGTGTAAACAGAGACCAATCAGATGTAACAATACACGAATAAATGCAAAGACCCACTAAAACACAGAGAGTGCATTTGGTCAAAAAGCAAGAGAAGGCACTGTTATCAAGAACAGTTTGTGGAAGGGCGCAGCATATAGAGAATAAGTGACTTTAATAATTATAAGAATGGGATTGAAAAACAAAAATATACCATCCTAAATTTAACAGCCAGGTCATAGGAGCATGTACACAGGTGCAAGCATTCTGTACACTAGCTAGATAACTGGAGATCGAAGACTGAAATGCATGTTCTCCCCACTGGGGTAGACCAGAAACCTGCCTTGAAAGGAGCAATACTTATTGTCACAGCCCTCCGTTAGCGATTGACACGCTGAGGACAGTACTACTTGAGCTATTCATTGGTGTTTCTCTCCATGTGTTTTCATTCCCCTTTACTTAAAGCTCCTAAAATGAGGAAACCAAGAAGAACCAAAATTAGAATTGTTGCTGAGCCTTCTGCAAAGGAGAAATTCATCAGATTATACCAGTGAAGCCTAGGAAAGCGAGAGAAGAGTCAAATACAGACTTGGAGAACTAAAAAGTCATGATGGAACTGAGGAATACAGGGACCTGGATGTGCTAATGCCCCTCATGTCTGGACCTGCAAAGATGTGATGATCCTTGCTGGTCCGTAAGTGAAGGCTTATGGTCAAGAACGATAGAGATGTTCTTTCGTATCAGTGCTTAAGACCCAGGATCTCCGTATATCCCTGATGAAGCAGGAGCTGAAGGAATGACTGAAATGGACTTTGATTTAGTACTGGGGCTTGAAACAGGAGATAAGTTAAAATATGAATAGAGATTATAACATCACATGTGCTTCATTGGCTTCTTAAGCATTACAGGTTTATCTACTTGGTTTCACTAAACAAGGCTCATTTTGAAAATTGTTGGTGTTGCTACAGCGCTAAAATTAAGTCCTTTCAAAGTAAAAGTCTCTTATTTCAAGCCTCAGCACTAAACGAAAGTAGCCTCAAGCTACTGTCACATATGAGGCTCACTGAATTCTCAAGACCATTGCTCCAGGTCACATAACAGGGAATGAATCAAAGCTTATGGCAGTTATAATTAAGGACCTAGATTAGCTCCAAAATAGTCTTACTGTACAGAGGCCACTGGGATAGTTATAAATAAAAAAGACCTTTACATATTTTATCTGAATGTTTGTTTCTATATATATAAAATGTATTCTTAAATTTACTCAAGTGTAGTGAACTCTAAATCCCAGTTAGATATTTTTTAAATATACATTGAGAATGTTAGGAATTGATTATGATTAGCCCTTAATATATCCAGCTTTTAGGAAAATTATTAATATCTGTTTTCTGTTTTTAATATTAAAATATTAATACTGTTTTCTGTTTTAATTGTTGGACACAGGCATTTGTTTTTAGAGAATGGACATGGTTGCATCGGGCATTCTGGAGTATTTAGAACTTGCTATACTAAGGAGTCAAGTCCTTTGCATAGGGTGTGACTGAGCATGAGCATGGCATGCTCGATGGCTCAAGGGTATGTGGGAACAAACATTATAGGATATCAACTGTTTTGTTGTGAGCTATGTGGAGTCGGGCAAGTGTGACTGACCAACCTAATCCTCTTTGTCTTCGTTGGTAGTACATGTCTATTGCAATAGGGAGACTGAGTAGTCAGAGAAACTCCATCCACTGAGTGTTCTAAGGTCAAGTTGTGTGTGTGAGCTGCAACAATATAAGAGTGTTTTTCTGAAAGCAAAGATGGACCTTCTTGTGGGATACACAGAGCCAGTTAAGATGAAGGATGACAAGGGCCAGTGAAGGTTAGGGTGCTTTCTCATGAGGAAAATCAGTAACAAAAGCAAGAACTTGGTAGTTTATGATAACTTAGTATAAAATGCTATGAAATGAAGGACTTACACACCGTGTGTCAAAGTGCTGGAAAGGAGGATATGTATGGGATTCGTTCCCTGAAGGAAAATGTGGATTTACACTATAATAATTTGATTTGAAAGTGAAAAAAATGGAAGTGCAATTTCATTTTAGGTCACAGGATAGTTAGGCTGCCCAAATTATAAAGATATTCAATTATCTTTTTAAAGGTATACAATTGTCCATACCAATGATGCTGCTATTTGTGTATGCATAGCTAGAATTAAACATGAATTTATTGTGTGCATGCACTAAATGTTTTCGTTTCACTTTCCACTGTGACAAACACCCCTATTTTCTAGTTCTTCTTTTCCTTTTTCCATACCACTCACCCTCCAGTAACTTCAATTTTCTTCTCAGTTCATGTCCATATGATAATTATAGGCTTTTGATTTCTGCTTCTCTGAACTTGTACTCTGTATAGATATACAGAGAAATCATTTAAAATGTCATGCTATATGTTAAAACTTCTGGACTGTGTTTTCGCATAGAAAGTTTTAGATTTAAGTTTTAGCACTGAGTCAAAAGTAATTTTAAAAAGATAGGAAAATGTCACATTACTTGTCTCTCCCAACATGCCTTTTAATTTATATACCGAGAATGATAATCTTAAAAAAGGTTGTAGGAGTCTAAAAAGAGAAAAATGTCCATTCTTTTAAATTGTACTCTACTAGACTCACTACTATGTGTAGATACACAAAGATAATCATTACTTTTATAATGATTCAAAATTACATGTTATATATTTTAAAAGACTGAGAGTATAAAACTATAGCTTTAGAAATAAATACTTGTCTAATATGAAACAGCAATTAAAATAACTCAAAATAAAAATGTATTTAGCAAAATACACAGGTTTAGGAATTTGCATAAATTAATCCTAATCTTTTAATATTCATTAGATTCCTAACCAGAGCCAACAACCACTAATCTATAGTTTTCCCTAACTGTCATAACATTTTCAATTTATCTTAAGTTGCTGGTTTACAGCAAAATTTATGGATATTCCCGCTGGGATCCTCAAATTTTTAATTTGTTCACATAATTTGGCCCTTTTCCAGACTTATGTGAGCAGTAACCAATCCAAAGATAAACAGGCGGAAATGTCTTTGAATAGAATTCCTTTACCATAGGGTCATACATACCTCCATTCAGTAAGGCCAGCAACCGAATTCCTGAAGGAGACAGTTCAAGAATAGTTTTTAAAAACTCAGGTTGGATTAAAGAAAATGAATTTCTATTCAAACAGGAAAAGAAAAGGGAACCATGAACTTCACAGGGTCTTAAAAACACACACAGGATGAGGGGCGGGGTGAGGCAGGTATTCAAACCACTGAAAGCTAGTAAAACTAAAAGGGTTTTTTTTATTCATGTGCAATGAAGAGGTGAGTGCTACCAAGTTAAGGACTTCAATGTGAAGACTGGATAAAGAAAAAAAAAGTGAAGAAATGCCTGATTGTACCAGCCATCAGCAGAACAAAAAAGAATAATATATCAAAAAATAATAGAACAAAAACAGGATAATAGAATAAAAGAATAATAGATCCAAACAGCAAAGTTCAAGAAACCTCTTTCAGTCACCCTACCAGCTATATGACAGCCATATCCCAATAACCAGTCTATGATGATGTCTAGATGACTTCTGTCATGACTGTGATGACTTTCTCCATGACTCTCTCTGATGACTATCTTTGGTAACTCTCTAGATGACTCCCTGTGATGACTCTCTAGATGACTGACCTTTGGAAACACAAGACTGATTCCATACAGACTTTTTGGTCATGTTTTTATTTGAGTAAAACAATCACTAAAATTGCATTTTGGATGCTTCTGCCCCTAAGCTCATCTTACAAAATTTAAAATAAAAGACTATATCATACATGTAAATCATATTCAGAAACCCCAAGTAAAGAGCAAGATCTTCCTATTTGTGGTGCAATTTGCAAAAACCTGTTTTTTTTTTTAATCGTTTCCAGCATATGGTAATCACAGGTCCTCCACTACTGTATCTGGATTTTCAGAATTGCCACATTACAAGGTAGATCCAGACAGACTTCACAGAAATCCTGAAAGGATTACTAAGGTTAAATAAGAAGAGAAAAGTGAGTTAGGCCTCATCATTGCTGCTAAATAGACCCTGACGTTTTAATAACTCTTTGGATTATTTGATAGAATCCTCAAGTGGAGAGTTTTACATATGTATTTGAGCTAGGTAATAACACTTATTGCCATTACAAGATAAGAAAACCAAGGCACATTTTAAGAGAATAATTCATAATCAAACAAGAAATAAGTGGAATCAATGATAATAAAATGTCTTTATCTGACCTCAGAGCATGTATTTCTACCATACACAGTAAAGCATGTGTAGGGTAGAAGAGAGCTAGGCAGGAAAAACTAAACTGAATGCTGGGAGGAAGAAGTAGGAGTAAAGAGAAGCCATGTAGCTGTTCCTGAGACAAACGTGCTGAAACTTTGTTGGTAGCCCACAACCTCCTGGTGATGCAAGATTAATGGAGATGGGTTAAATTAAGATGTAAGAGCAAATAAGAAGCTAGAGCTAATGGGTCAAGGAGTGATTTAAATAATACAGTTTCTGTGTGATTAGTTCAGATCTGAGCTGACAAGCAGCCGGGAACCAACATGTCACCCTCCACCAGCTATATTTCCTGAAGTCATTAGTTGCCTTTCCAGAGGCAGCATATAATAGTAAATTAAATCAGCCCCTTGTGTTTCAGGAAGTTTTAAAGCAGATGG
>NC_022009.1:78572265-78575705 GCF_000317375.1 Microtus ochrogaster
GACAGGGTTTCTCCATAGCTTTTTGGTTCCTGTCCTGGAACTAGCTCTTGTAGACCAGACTGGCCTCGAACTCACAGAGATCCGCCTGCCTCTGCGTGCTGGGATTAAAGGCGTGCACCACCACAGCCCAGCATAATAATATGTATTTTTAAGCATCTGTCTATTTTCTTTTTTAAAGCATTTATTCTATATATGTGGCAAATGATTATCACTTAACTAGTCTATAAATTTACTGAATCATGGCATTTGCTACTAAAATTAGGACAGCATAGTTTACTTAACTGTGTGAGAAAAAAATGAGATATTTAGTAAACTAGAATAATTTCCATCACTTTAAGAGTAACCCCATAAGGTTTTGGGTGGATGGAAGACATAAGGTTTTGGCTGCTGGGCTGTGGGTGCCACTACGATGAACACATATGTGGTGGAGAGTTGGGAAGAATAGAGCATGTGGTAGATGGGAGAGCAAGTGGACCTGAGTGGTTTACGCACTGTGGAGAACTAGAGGCACAACTTTGAGGAGCAGGCTGATGTGGGAGGCCATGGTGATATCAGGCAGGCTGCCACCTGTTGCCATCAGTGGCCAGTTCAGTGTTTGTGGTCTGGGTTGGTGCCTGAGGCTATGTTGATGTCTGGCTGTGTGCTGCCACCAAGGGCCATATCTGGATCCCTGGTTCTAGCTCATGTCTATGGCCCATGCTACCACGAAAGTCCATACAGACGTCCATGGTCTGGGCTGCTGACCGAAACCATGTTGATGTTCAAACATGCTGAGATAGCCCACACCTTGCCAGTTGCAGGAGAACTTTCAGGGTCTGAGGGTCTACAGCTCCCAAGATTCATGGAGTAGCATAGACAGGCAGTAATATGAACCTGGGGAAATGAGTCCCACCCTTGTTGGGGGGTAGGGTAGGGGAGACCCAGGCTAACCAGCTCAGCTACCATCCAGGCCCAGATCCAGAACCTTGAGTTGACCCATCCCAACCTACCCTTTTGATGAGCTGCTGGAACTCATGAAGGGACTGGTCCTGTGGAACCATAGCAACAGGATCTCCACAACTTGGAGAAACATCAAGCTATGTGAGAGAAGTCTTGGTGAGGGTTGAGGACCAATGGTATAGCAGAAACCAGAGGCCTTGAACCAGACCAATAACTCACTGCAAAGAACATTTTCAAGTAGAGCTGTTTGGATAAAAGGACACACATCCTGACACACTGCAGCTTCCGATGCCATTGGGAGGAACAAATATGTGATGGAGAAGGGGGAAAGACAGAGAAGAGGGACGGTGAAACATGGTAGAACAGTGGTATGGGAGGAGGCTGTGACTGATAGAGGATTAGGTCATTGCCAAGAAAAACTGGAGGTTTTATTTTTAATTTTTAAATTTTTTTTTTTTGGTGTGGAGGTTACAAGGGTGGAGGGTGGCTATCGAGGACTGGTAAATGAGTGGGAATGAGGTGCATGAATCAAATAACAACGTTTAAAATTTTGTAAATGCTGTACAATTAGTTTCAGAATTCAAAGTATGAAATTTACATATTTTATGTAATGGGGTTATTATTTAATTTTCATGCAGTGATTACCATAATTTTTAAAAATTGGATGAAATATGGAGCGATGATGAATTGTCATGGAAATGAACTTTCCTATTAAAGTCATGCAGAATGCCTGAGATAATTGCACAGGCCTTTATAGAATTCAGGATGTGACTCTTCAGCAGATGGTTACATTTGTAAGTGGTGGAGAATGGAAGAAGACTTGATGCGTGAGGAAGGTCTTGAGTGAATATGTGCTGTTGACATAGGACTGGGCACCCTTATAAGAGTTGCTGCCATCATGGCGTCACCTCATAGCAATAGCAAACCTAACGAGGACACCTGCAGAGATTGCTATTACTATGAGTAGCTAAACCTGTTCCCTAGTTTAGCTTACCATAATAACCCCGTCTCCTTGTTCTGCTGTATTAAAGAACCCTGCTGCTCCCTTCAGCTCCATATGGTAAACATGCTGAGCTTCCAGGGCATCTGAAGCTCCAGGCTATAAATCCTATCTTTTCTGTGTGTCCCTGGATCTCTCTTTTCTTCATTCCTTCACTGCCCCAATCAGATCCATCCATGCAACTGTGATGGTCATGGGAAAAAAAGTCACCTCTTAAGTGGAGCATTTTAATGTAAAATGTACTCTTTACCATTGTAAGTCATCAATCCCATTGCTCAGTTTTGAATTCTTAAAATGAATCACTTTTAAATCTCATTTAACTAAGTAGTATGAATATTTCAAAATTTCCTACAACTAGAAGCAGTTTCAGCATAATCACTATTTTTAAGGGATTTTGGAAAATAAAGTCATAATAGACAGGTTACCAAAGTAATTAAGTTGAAAATGGTGATAAAAAGGTGAAGTTACTTCACGTTCTTTTTAACAAACAATTTAAAATAAAACAATTGACCCTTATATGTAGGTCACCAAGTCGCATTCCCCTTATCCTGCTAAGGCTGGACGGTGGTGAAACTCATCCAGCCAGACAGCCAGAGGAGTCCCTCTCCTGCCTCTCCTGCCTCTCCTGCCTCTCCTGCCTCTTCTTGCTTCTCAGTGCTCAGCACAGGATCTTCTCATATCTCCAGTGGTTCCTCTCAATATCCTTGCCAGGGACTGCTGCCACGGTAAGGCTCTGAGCTTAAACTGATTCCAGTCTTCCCGAGGAAAACCTTTCTCTCCTTACAACACAGCCTTGAAACCTTGAGCAAGTTTCTGAAGATCCTTGAGTCCTAATTTCTTCATGTAAACAATGCCAGCTGGGCATTCCTTTTACATCTTCATGTATGAAACACTAATTTACACCCTAGGCGAGTGCCTGCCCCTCTCAGCCTCTGTACTCAGGAACAATCTGTGTTGACTGACACAGCTCTCCATAGAGCACTCTTGCTAACACGTGGATGTGGTGAGTTGTGCTGTGTGGTGTTAACACCACTAACTTTCTTTTTAAGCCTTGCTCCATCGTCCTCCTGCCCTATGAGCACTTTCAAAGCCAGTCCTTTCCACAGACTTCCATGAGCTGAAGACGGACCTCTTTGCATGAGTTTTCACCCACAGCTGGCCACATCGACAGGGACGTTGACGTCCTAACCAAATCTGCACATTTCTCTCATATTTTCACCCTTGTGAGTTTGAGTCAACTGATTTATATTTCCTAATATAGAGAACAAATGATGAGTTTACGAATCTGTATCCACATTTACAATCAATGAGCTCATTTCATTTTGGAAGAAGATCTGCAATATCTAATCCATGCCCATTATTTTCTACTCTCTATTATTTAAATGTAAAGCATAAACTCTGATACAATATTAGTATTTGAGATCTCATCTACCATTCAAATGTAACAGATTAACCTGATGCTATATTGAAACTCAAATAATGCAGAAGAATTCATTATATA
>NC_022009.1:78575805-78609969 GCF_000317375.1 Microtus ochrogaster
ACACCTATATGCATTTCTATAGAGGAATTCATTTAGGATGTTATTGGAGACATTTCAGAAAGTAGATATTTTTATTGACAATCATGAACAAACACATTTCATGCAGCTCATCTTATAATTCCTTCATGCAGTGTAAGTCCCAGAATATTCTGACTTAATATATATAAATAAAATGAATTTATATATAGAATAAAATGGCATTTTAATGACTTATACATATAAAATTTTTAAACTCAACATAAAGGAAAATATCAAGAGTTAATATGCATGACCAGTAAAAACTGGAAGAATAAAATATTGACTTTGCAAGGCCACACTTCTTGCATAAAGTATAATAAACTGCACAGCTCAGGCTGCTCTGCCTTCCAGAAGACCACAGCCAGGGATGGGCACAAGCAACTCAACCTTCATGAAGTTCTTCAGACTTTCCTAAACCTAACCTAGAGAAAGTTGAGTCTCTAACTTTCTCAATAACATCAAATAACATCTCATAAGCCAAATAAAAAAACACAAAATCAAAAAAAAAATGATAGGAGAGTGAAAAGCAATTCCAGGCTCTTTGCAGATTGGGAGCAATAGGTGAGAAAGGCGAGGGAAAGGAGACATTCTGTTTCTTGTTTATACCCAATATTTCCAAGTCTTTACTTTGTCTTCTGTGATGTTGCTATAACCACACTAGGCAGGTATTTTCTCACTGAGCCAATTTCCCAGCTCCCTTCTATTTTTTTATAAGGTGTGGTGAATTCCAAAACAAGGTAAAAAGATATATTATCACATACTGAGGGGGCAATTTTATAATTAAGAATAATTCTGAAGCTTATTTATGATCTCCATTATATTGTGACCAGTCTGCTAATTAACATAGCTCTAAGATAATAGCTAAGCTGTCTAAATTCTCATCCCGTGAGGGAAAGCGTACCTTACCATTTCAATTGAACTTCTTTGTAGTAGTAAACAGGTTCTTCACATAAAGGCAGTATTTTTCATTTATTTTACGGTAGAAGCCATTTATATTTGGCACACATAATTCCATGAACATGAGCACTAACCCATTTTTACAACCTAAGCATCACATCCTGTCATCTGGGAACATCTAATTCAGGAAAGAGAAAAGAGTAAAATAAGTCCTCTCTATCCCGGAACTGTCAGCTCTATGTAGTGACAAGATAAAGAAAACAACTGAAATTCTCTTCCAGGCACAAAGAAGAGAAATGAGGTGGGAAGCAGGCACAAGAGAGTCTAGGGACGTGTCTTTGGAAGCTTGGAGATGACTGTCGTCTGTGCTCTTTAAGCCAGCAGGAGCTGACCAGCGAGGGCAGAACTTCTTTCTTTAACTAAGGCAGCTATGATGGAGGCACCTTGTTGGAAACTCTCTTGTAGTTTCTGCTCATCCTAGAAAAAAAAGACAAACAATAATATACAAATTAAAAGCAGAACACAAGGATTTCAAAAATAACTATGATTAACACATTTTAAAAAAGAGAATTAGATCAAAATGCTGATAAAAACAGAAAATGGAAAATTGCAAAATACCCTTTATACCAAAAAAATATTTTACAGGGACAAAATACAATGCTGAAATTAAGAATTGATTAAACTGGGTTGGCATAAGATTGGAGCTGTGTTGGCAGAGCAGAAGCCAGTGTTAGTGACCCTAAAGATAAATAAGAGCAGTATATCAGGTGAAACACACAGAAAAAAAAATGGTAATGCTATATTTTAATATCATGTAGCATTATTATCATTATATTTTCATTATCTATTTATACTCCCTCCCTCTGACCACAAGAAAACACATATGGACCATTTAGGAAACCACAAAATAGCATCCCTAGAAAAAAATTCAGGAAAGAGAAAAGAGTAAAATAAGTCCTCTCTATCCCCAAACTGTCAGCTCTATGTAGTGTGGCCAAATGCAACTATCATATTCCGGTCATGGGGCACACAAGCAGGAGGGCCCAGAGTACAGCAACAGCACCCAGTTCTGAGATGTTGGCTTGCAAAGGTGAAAGCGCAGGATGAGAGAAATGAGCTAAATGTCTGGAGTGGCTAAGAATGGTTTTTGATAATCAAACATGAAGACTGGTCTGACAGACATGTACCAGTGCTATAAGCCGGGTCATAAGGAGGCGAATACAGTCTAATTCCCATACTAAAAAGTAAAGGAAAAACAACCCAAGTTGAACTCATCAGCAGTTCTCTCTATAAATGCAAGAACACTAATTCTAGGGCTACAGAGACGGCCAGAAGTTCAGAGAGCATACTGCTCTTCCACAAGCGTCCCCTTCTCAGGACCCACAGCAGTCTCCTGTAACTCCAACGGCAGGGGTCTGCTGTACTCTTCTGACCTCCATGGGCACTGCCTGCACACACATCCCCTCAGAGATAAACACCTATACACATGCTTAAGAGTTAAAGAAATGTCCAATGCTGCACACCAGTGTTTGCATCAACTGTTATAACACAGTTGGTGGACTGGAATAAGTGAGTTGTACTCAGGGCTACGAATGCTCTATGGTCTCTAACAGCATGCACTCCAACCCAGTCGCAATCACTGCAGGGCTCCCATTTGGTCTGCTGCCCTGTTCACTGGTACAGCACTCTAAGATTTTTTTTTTTTACTTAAAACTCTTCTCTTGCAAAACAATAAAAAGCTAACATTTATTTGCCAATTCAACATTTACTCTTTTTTATCTTCGGCTATACCTATAGCATGGCAAAGGTAAAAACTCAGCAGAAAAGGGAAGCAAGGGGACTCCAGTGTTTTCACTGGAGGAAAGAACATAGTTGTTAAACAGAGTCATGTAAGTATGACACATCTGAGATGGGTCAACTTGACTACATCTGGAATTAACCAAGAGTCGAATGACTGGGCACATCTGTGAGTGATTTTTCTTCTGAATTAGATCATTTGAAATTGGAAGTCCTACTTCTAATCCAGATCTTTGTGGTGGGAAGATCTACCTTTAATCTGGGTCACACTTTCTGCTGACAGTTTATATAAAGACTACAAAAAGAGGAAGTGCTTTCTCTCCTGGCATTAGAGTAAACTTATTTGGGATTCCAGTACATACTGAAGAGTAGCTGATACATCCAACCTCAGCTGGGACTCAACAACTAAGGGATTCTCTAGCTTTCCTTTGGTAGACAGCCACTGTTGGATTAGCTGGCGTCTGTGAGATTCTCAAGCTTTCCTTTGGTAGACAGCCACTGTTAAATTAGCTGGCGTCTGTGAGCCACTATTAAAAAATCTCTTTTATATACCATAATCTGTAAGTTCTCTTTCTCAAGAGAACCAAGACAATCCAAGAGATTTATGGCAAGTCTTTATTCTTTGTGCTTTGCTGTATTTAAAAAGATTTAATCACAAACTTATTTTAGGTTTCTCATAAGCAACACAAATTACATTTATTTGCAAGGAGGTTTACATTTAAATTGAATTTGCATCATGTAAAATCAATAATCTAGAATTTTCTCTAAATTTTCAGACAACATTAATGTCTACACATATCTCCAAATTACGAAGAAAATGTTTTGTTAGGAAAATCCAGCCTTCTTTAAGAGACTGCCAAAAGAACATTAATAATTTAGCAAGCTTGAACTTTCTATTGACCTAAGTCAATAGAATATTAAGAAATATATTGTGGCAGTCAAGCTAGAATAATCAAGTTTGTGCTTAGCTTGACTCAGTGCATAGCAATTGCTCAATGACATACTGAGAGCTTCACTGTCAGATTTTGAAAGTGTTAGGAATAATAACAAAGGAACCACATGAAATACTAGTTTTGATGTTCTATATCCTTAAACTACAATTCTGAGCATCAGAATCTACCATGAGTTTTACCTAGGAAACTTTGTTCATTTACTTTTCCACCACCTACAATTTCAAGGCTGAGTTGAAATATACCATGCTTGTTCAAAGGTTGAGCTCATGAACACACGGGCACAAGTTCTGATCACCACTGTCTTTTTCTCATCCAAATTATAGTCAAATCTTTGCACCATTCCCTGAGATAAACTTAGAAGCCAGCTCCCCACAATTATCTTTATGGCAGGACATTTGGCCAGAAGAAGAGTCTTGCAAATAGATCCCATTTGGGACCTTCATAGATCGGCACTAGGAGGAAAGTGTGTCATATCTGTGTCTGCACAGATGAGGAGGACTGGGAGTTCTGAACTCGCCTGCAGCCACTATGGGAAGTGCACACCGGCTCACCAGTTAACATGCTAGAACCTTAACAGACAATTGATACCCTGCACTTACTCTTCTTCAGTTTAGTGACACAAGATCTTAGTCTAGGAAATTAACTGTGTCTTAACCCTGAGAGTTAATAGAAGAAAAAAAAACTATTGACCCTTTAACCAGCTCTGGAGAAAGGTAACCCTTTTAACACAGGCGCATACGAACAAATGCCGTCATTTGGCCCAGGCAGCTGGGAAGTGTCAGGCTCTGGATTTTGTACTATATAACCATAGATTTCTTTTTCTTCTAACTTCTTAGGGAGAGAGATGTAATTCGTAGATCTGAGAGGTTCCCTTCAGCCAGTTAACATTGGCAAAAGTGCTAATGCAAACTGTGCTCTTTGTGTCTCCTTCCACAGTTTGCGCCAGGACATGTTGTCTTTAGCAACAAAAATTACCCTCAAGTTCTCGGAGGTAGCCAAGGAGAAAAGCAACATCCTATATTGTTTTAGGAGTCTCTTAGACTGCCCTAACCAACAACGAGAAAGGAAGTTTCTCATGCATGGTACTGAGGTTCCTGTCATATAATCTATGACTCTTGGGGGAATCATTATCTCACCAAGTGACACACATCATTGAAAAGTTATGTATGTATACACACACTTTTGTCTTCATTACTTTGCTATTTCTTTGACAAAACACTATGACCAAAACAGCTTATGAAAGAAAGTGTGTAATTGGCTTACAGTTTCAGGGG
This sequence comes from Microtus ochrogaster, assembly GCF_000317375.1. Classification (NCBI taxonomy): domain Eukaryota; kingdom Metazoa; phylum Chordata; class Mammalia; order Rodentia; family Cricetidae; genus Microtus; species Microtus ochrogaster. The sequence goes on from NC_022009.1 coordinate 78,580,745, forward strand.
GTTATAGTTGATGAGGGCAGAGCAAATGCATGGTATCAACTGCTAAGAGTTCATCTCTTGATCCAAAGGTAGCAGGTAATAAAGAGACATTGCCATGCATTTGCTCTGCCATCATGAACTGTAACCCCCTCAAACTGTAAGCCAATTAAGCAACGTGCCCTTTGGACAAAGGGTTTGGAAGACTCAAGCTGGATCTGACCTGCCAATCTCTTCTCTGAGGATTGGCCTTCAAAGTACTGGGAGGTGTTATGCAAGCTAACAAGAGAGAGAGGAGTTCAGCTATGATATCTACAAACTAGAAACAACCACAACCAGCACAGAAAAATGTCCACTAAAGGTGCAATAGTGGCTCTTATGTCTTGGTACCAACCAGCTGTCTAATTGGACTTAGGCCTCTCTGAATAGGAGGGAAATTATACCTGGTAAAGGAAACACAGTTAACTATCCAGGGCTAGTGATATCATGGAGAAATAGTGTAAGAGCCAGAGAACAGGCAGTGTGCCGTGAGATTGTATCTTCTAGAAATGACAGGAGAGCTACATCTATGATACATCAGCACTATGGCTGCCTCAATAAGACTACCAAATGACATGTTGATGTGTAACGGGTACATCTCATGAGGTCCCAAAACCCCAATGAGACACCTCCTCCAACAAGGCCACACCTCTTAATCACTCACATTTTCGCCTACTAGGGACCAAGTATTAGAATATATAAGCCTATGAGGGACATCCTCATTTAAACCACCACACACTTACCCACAATTTGAAGTAAATATAAAATAATATGATTCGCTATGCCTTTTTCAAACCTCCTTAGTGTTATTTGTCCCTCCTTCATCCCCCTTCTTCTGTAACAGTCTGCATCGCCTATTACCAATTAAGTCTCACCCAGTTTCTCCATATTTCCCTTCATATCACTTGGACCCTGTTCTTTGTAGCACTTACCCTCAAAAATCAGAACCATTATCTTTTCACCAGATAAGGCAATATTCTAATTTTATTTCACAGCAGTTAAGTTTTGTGCGTAGAAGCATACACATTGCTTCAGCCTTATCCTATGTGTGAGATTGGTAGCTTGTTGATTTTTTTTTCATGCCCATCATATCTTTCACCTTCTGCAAAGTAGCAAATCTTGAGGCAGAAATTTTTATGAGACTTCTAAGCCTCTGGTGAGCTTTTCATAAAATATGTGATTCTTTAATGTCACCAAAATAATACCTCCTCAACTTGTAACAGTTCTCTCTTTCCTTCTTCCCAAGTCCACCTTGGCATTTAAAACAGGAAAAGCCCTTGTTCCAAAACTAAATTGCAAAGTGGCATTCAGAAAGCACATCAGCGAATGGCACCATGGGACTTGTGCCTGCATCACTTTTCACACTCATTGTCCTGCATGATTCTGAACAAAGGCCATTTTTGGAGAAACTGCTTCCAGAGTACCTGAAGTAGAGGATCTCATTAAGAAGTTGATTCCAAAACATTAACACTTGAAGAAGAGTATACATTTATGTTACAAGGATGAAGCATGTAGGCTTTTAGAATTCAGCTTCAAAGAATAGCAGGAAAGGCTATGAAGTCATTGTTCTCCCAATCTTTACAGACAACACAAAAGGAAATTTTTGAGATATTCATTCTCCATACACACACTCCTGAGGAATGCAATGAATTTTGCTGAGAACCATAAAGTTAAAATATATGAATATATATTTAGACTTCAGATGTCTCAGGAGATTTTAACATCCCTCCAGAAAAATAAACATTGTATTGTCTAGGCAAATTCCAAATTCCAAACCCAACAGTGAACTCAGCTTCCTGGAGCTACAAAACCACTCAGAACCTCAGGTTGTTTACACTTTTATGCTAACATCCTTCACTTTATTAATCTTGCTTTAGTAAATGCATAACAAAAATTAATCTATGTGCCCCAAAACTTCAAATATAATAAACAAACAAAACTGTTAAAATCATATCTGTACATATATTTGGCTATATTTACCCATTACAAGTACAAAGCAAAAAGGTTGTTAAAACAGTAGATTTTATAAACTTTCAGCCATCTTGCTATATTAATGAATATCATCACTAATATAAAATCAAAATTATTTGATGCTAATTTTGTTTTTATATGCATTTTGCAAATATGGGATAAAGAAGTACAATGGTGCCACAGTGTCACCTAGTGGAGATAAGCTGAAGTGTTCAGGGCAGGTCAAAGGAATCACCCCTTGACAGCTTTGATAACAAAAAAAGTAAAAAAAGCATTTTAAGCTGGACATATTTTTATTATTTATTGATTTGATTCACATGATATCTTACTGAAAATGTTGCTGTTGATTATTCAGAACAAACAAAATAGATGAAAATGCCATAAACTAAATATCCAGGACAAAAAAGATGAACACACACACACACACACACACACACACTCAGAGAGAAAGTCTCCTCTTTCTTCTTTGGGCTAACATAAAAACTCTCTCTCCAAAGTCTCCAAAGTCTAGATAATAAATATTATGGAAAATATATTTGGGGTCGTAGATAATCAGTCACCATATTTTCTGTTTAATACCACAGCTTTACAGTACAATCGATGCTCAACAAGTATTTGTGGGATGGGATAATTATTAAAATGGGATAACCTAGGGTTATTAAGTATAAACTACAAACAATGCCTTAGGATGCAACACCAATACTTTTTTGAATAGGAAAAAAAAAGAAGTGGTAACAAGAAGCTGATTAAAATAGAGGCAAAACGTGGGAAGGGAAAACACCAGATTCTGTCCTGAAGAGAAAGCAGCTCATTGCTGCGGCAATTGCTACTAGAGCTGGAATGTGTCACACAGTTCTGCCTCATCTTCTTATAACATTACTCATTTGTAGTATCAACTTTATAACATAACAAATTTGAAAAAGTGGTCTCTCCTGTATTGTACTCTGACTAGCAAAACAGCTTGAGCCTACACATCTCACTCACCAGCGGCCCAGGCCATTCATTTTCCCAGCCAGGCTTCAAGCTCAGTGTGTGTGCACAACACACGGGCCCCAGTACGCTTGGACAGTCCCTTGGCTTTCCTATGGCCTCTCTACTGCTCACCAGAGACTAGTTCTGCCTCACTGAAACACACCCATCAGCGTTCATCATTCCACTCCAGAGGATCCACAATCAACCTGACGCAAGCTTCTGACATTTTCACATAATGATATTGTGAATGATGTCATAAGAGAACTCAGAATGCATTTTTGTGGCTGTGCCTCCTTCCCCAGAAAATAGCTTCTCAATAGCTGTCTTTCTAACACACATCTAAAACCCAACTACGACAGCTTCCTTCATCACGTACGCTATGCATCAGCAATTTTTACTATGATTTCTATACTATTACTAGTATTTCTATAGTTATCATATTAACAGGTATCATCTTTTTAGGTAAGTCATGAGATGCTAAGGCAGAACTCTCCCAATTTGTGTTCTACAGTCAAAGCACTACGTCCATTGTACGTCTATGTTCATTATATGTGCTCTGCAGATAGATGTTAAATTATCCAATTCTCCAAAGGTCAGGCTTTCCACGTGACAAGGGTAACTATGATATATTGGAATTTTTAGCTAATAAATATCATGTTTGAAATAACCAATAAATCATGTGCATGTTTGAAATAACGAATAAGTCATGTGCATCTTTTGACAAAGTTACAGGCCATTATCACGGACAAAACTCATGCTTGAGCCCCCTGCAACAGTGTGACACGGGGGAATCATGAGGAAAGACTCATGTTTTAATCTAGCCTGCAGTTTCGAGTCACACAGCATTCATCGTTTCCTGGTGTGCATGAAGCCAGCGGCCACAGACTGGATGCATCCATTGCTACATCTCATGGAGCAGCTGTAACACAAGTCAAAAACAAGGAATTTGTGCTCAAATTCCCTCTTATGAAACAACACCTGGTCTAAGAATTACGCATAATGGACAACCATGGGAATCTAATCTACGTTCTATCGAATGCCAAGGGCTCATCATGTGAGAGGCACTATTCCACACAGGATAGGTGCAAAGGAGGAAGTCCACACATTAGGAGCTGGATGGCAAAGAATCTGAAAAGCAACTCAGCAAAGGGGGGACGGAGAGATGGTTTAGTGTTTAAGAGCACTTGCCATTCGCAGAGGACCTGGGTTAAGTTCCCAGCACCCATGTGGTGGCTCACAAGCATATGTCACTCAAGTTTCATGGGATATGATTCCATTTCTGTGCTCAGGCACCAAGCACACGTGTGGTACACATACCCACATGAAGGCAATCACTCATACACAACAAACAATTTTTTTTAAAAAAATGACCCAAGGATGGCAAAGGTTAGTCGTGTTCAGATGATGCCTTCCATTTAAAATGATGGACGATCAAAGAAATGGATTTTTAAAACATTTCCTTTGCAGATGGGAGCAGAGTAACAGCGAAAATTTCCTTTTTACTTATGTGTATGTGTTCAAGCACGTGTGTAAAAACATAAAAATGTGTGCGCCATGTGTGCAGAAGCTGTGGGAGGCTGGAAGGGGGTGAGGGACCCCCTGAAATTGTAGTGACTGAAGGTGGAGAGCCACTATGTCCTTGTTGGGAGCTAAACCTGAGATTTCTGCGGCTTAATTGCTGAGTCATCTCAGTAACTTCTCCAGCCAAGCAGTAACTTCTATTGAGGCTGAAATTCTAATATAGACTGTTCTTACAAAGCAGCTTAAATGTTCTTTTCTAATCCTCCCAGAAGAACTAAGAGGAAGCTGTGCAGTTATAATACACCCTCTTAACAGGAAGAATTATATGTAATTTTTGTTACTATTTTTTAAAAATCAACAAAATTTTAAAAAGCCCTGTGGTTAAGAACTGCTAGAATCTCAAGTGTGCATTAGGAGGAAAGTAGAAACAAAAGGTTCTCTGTAAAAATATGTTACAATTGTCTTTTAAAAAAAACAATATTCTTTCAAAGAAAAAAAAGCCATGAACTGCAGGCTGCAAAAGGAATTCTAGTCTGGTCTGCTCTCTTCTTTCAGGCTCAGCCTGAAAACTAATCCAGCCACATCTTTTCCCTCCAGAAACCACTGTTCCCAAGGTCAGGGCTGGCACACACCTTGCTTCCTGATCTGTTTCCCATCAAGAGAGAATGCAAAATTAATTGAGCACACAGAATAATTCCTCAGGTGGAAAGAACTTCAAGCATTGCCAGGTCACACATCTCCGCTGAAATGATGCTTCAGAATGGAACAAGGAAAAGTGGTAGATACATATTTTCATTATCAGGGACATAATAAAGATGCTTCAGCCAAAGACACAATGAGATCCAATGTCAGTAAAAATGTATCCAAGTCAGAAAACAAACATGTTGAATTAAAAACCGATTAAATGCAATATCCTGCCTAATTTCGTTACAGAAAACTGGCTTACATAACACAGGTTTAAAAACATCTGTATCTCAGAAAAGCAAAAAAGGGAAGTAAAGAAAATAGTGACAGGAAAGTAATTTTTTTTAGCTACAGAACAAGATATGTAAGGGAGGTCAAGAAGAAAAGACAACCGATGATGACATCATTATAAAGGCAGAAAAAACAATGTGATTGAATTAAGTTCAATATCTGCTAAAAGAACTCAATTGGTGAGATATAAAATCAGCAAAAGAGCAGTAAGGAGAAACCACAGCAGACGATACCTTTACACGTAGATGTAAAAATGCAGCTATTTCCAGGAAAGAGCACGGTGTGTGCTTAAGCCACAGTGCGGCTATGAAAAAAAGAGGATTGAGGGAAAGATTACTACTGAAGACTTAGGGCTATTGCATTAACAAAGATGTGTTAGTGAACTCAGAAGGCAAACCAGATAAGTGAAGCCTTAGCAACCCAGAAGAAACGTACTAAAAACCCCTTGTCAGTGATGAATAAGCTCAGAGGAGACCAAAAAGGAAATCCTTTCATTCATCTGATGATTAGGTTTCAGAAACCTACATAATCTGTTTATGAAAATGTGAATTAGGGTTTTCTGTCTGCTTTTGTTTTGCTCGTATGGATTATGTAGTCAGAGCAGTAGGTCAATGTATAAATGTGTTCATAATTACAAGGTATAAATAAAACAACAGGACAGTTGAACATCAAAATGAATTTGCATTAGAACTTTCAGATGGAAAAACAAAACTTTAAACTCTACAATATATTTAAATAATTGAATCCTGAAATAGGTGTTCCTCTCACACATGACCACAAGCATCTCAAATATAGAGACTTGAAGCAACATTGACATGTTAAAACTCTATTGAATTTAAGCAAGAAAAATACTTAAAATAAATCAAACAACAAATTAAATAGAGCTGAAGAGAAAATTATTGAAAGTATAGAAATAGTTGAGGAAATTATGCAAAAAAATAAGAGAAAGCAACAAAACAGAATAAGAGAGGCTAAAAAGGAACTTAGAATACATAAAGTAATCTAACATACATTTAATCAGACCTGTATAAAGGAAGAATAGCTACAACGAGAAGTGATTTATAAAGGTTTACTGCTGAAATTATTCTACATATTCAGGAACACATTAATTTAATCATAAATGAAACTCAATGGAGCTTGGGGTAGATAAAAGAAAAGTGAACAATCCCACAAATAAACATTGAAGAAACATCTGGGACACTAAACATGAAGAGAGCTTGCAATCCCCTGGGCAGAACACACCTACGAATGCCAGCAATTATTCTGACAGCCATTTTTTTTCCACTTCAACAACAGTGGCAAGAATTTATGCCAAGTAATAAAAAAAGCAATCAAAACTCACCTTTCCTCCTAAAGCTACCAAACTAGCTACAAATGATATTTTTGAAAAAATACAGCCAATTATGACCTCATGTCAGATGACCTAAATACATTTCTTACACTAAAGAGTCACCCAAGTGCAAGAGAACAAATCTCACAGTAAAAGTCTAGGAGGCAGGAAGATATGGAAAATAAGAAATAACTTTAAAATAAATACATACATCTACAGCACCAAACATTTTCCAGGAAATAATCAAAGTAGCAACTAAATTTATAAGATAATTAAAAAAATCAAAATATCAGATAAGAAATGTGTCACATAAAAAAGCAGGAGATAAATAGTCAAATAAAATGAATTAGATGAAATGGATGAAACGAAAGCAGGCTAATTAAAATGCTAATTTTAAACATTCATATACATATGGAGAACAAATCTCCCCATATCGAGAAACAGGATGAGAAACTTCTAAATCTGAAGAAAATAAAGGGGCAAGGAACAATTGAGGCTTCTGGGTGGCTAAGGCTGGTGGCAATGATATCAGTATTTTCTCCAAAAGCCATGAGAAGATCAGATGAACCTCACCCTTCTCTGAGTACAATATGATGGCAGGAAATCCCAAACTTGAAAATGACTTAGCTAAAGGAAAAGAAAAGGAGTGGACACTAAACTTTAAAAAGTTCGCATGTCCCTATCTTCTCATAAGCTTTGGCAGCAATAAGGCCAACCTGAAAATACATGAGCAAAGGAAAGAGAAAGCTGAAGGGTTAAGGTGGATCCAAAGTCAACAGCCAGGAAAAAAAAATACCTTACATGTGAAAATTGAGATACATGACATGTCTGAGAGCATCACCTCGTGGGAGAGGAGCAAAGCCACGCTTGCCCTGACTGGCTACCTTCCTCTGTGCACACACAGAGGGCCAGGAAATCTTTGATGCTGAGTGATGCAGAGAACTAGAAGCTGAATCAAAAGAGCCAGGACCTAGAAGTACAATGGGAACTAAGCAATGGGAAAATGCCAATCTCCTTCCTCTACGTTCACCTAAGACCACACATTTAAAGCCACTGGGTTTTGCTACTGTAACAGAAGAGGGCAGCATTGATTTAGGTAACCAGGGCAAACCCACAGGACGAGGAGTGGGTGAAATCACCTAAACTGTCACACAAGAGGGAATATTTGACCAACTCCATTCATGGATCATCCTCCGCCCCAGAAGTTAGTCATAAGGTGGAAGAGTATAGATGATGCTGTAATCTGAGGAACACATTCATGTAACTCCGACTGCCAACATGCCATGGTACTTTCACACACCGCAATTAGAACAATTAGAATGTGGAAAGACTCTGCAAGAGGTTTGTAAGGACAGCACTGAGCCAACGTGTGTGACAAGTCAGAGAGCAAACTGAAGGAAGCCATAAACAAAATAATCATTTTGGAAAATAGTATTCTGATCCAGTACTCTACCCGAGGGACAAAACTATGATACTGATACTGTGGTTATTAAACGTGTTTCCCCAGAGGCATGGGTTAACAGTCCTGAAGCTACACTCCTGTGTGTTCTAGATAGAAATGATAAAAAAAAAGATAAATTGCAGAAAAAGTTACATATAAGAAAGGAAGTCTAGGGAGGGCTCTTGCATTGCTTGAGGCTGAAATGTCAGAAAATCTGCTCTGTATAGACAGGTGAGATGTCAGAGTGGATCAGTTCTGTTTAGACAGGTTAGACATCCTTCAGGATCCACTGGGTAGGTTCACACTAATACAAAAACACACAGAGAAGAGAACATGGATGGATGTGTTCCTGTGCACAGGGGTGCACATAATTCCCAGTTTCTTTCCATATAAAGGAACTGCAAACAGTGACAGTGCAGGAATAGTGAGCACCCTTTTTTGTCCTGATCATGATCTCCAAACACCATTCTCTAAAGAGAGTTGAATCTCCTCAGGAAGCTGCTGGCTCTATGGTCAATGAGAACAAGAACAAGAGCAGTCTGAAGAGTCGTGAAGAGGCACTCAACAGTGTTGACAGGCAAGAGAAGGTAGCAGGGGATGCTCCCAATTACTGAATCTGGGATCATCTGAACAACAAAAACTTGGAACTTTAGAGCACAATAAAAAAAAACAAAAGCAAATAAACCACAGACAACTGTTTCATGTGGGATGCCCCTCTGTATGCTATGAATATGCGTGATTACTATTGGTTAATACAGAAGCTACCTTTGGCCTATGGCAGGGCACAATATAGCATGATGGGAAATCCAAGCAGAAATGGAGGAGGATAGAAGGCAGAGTCAGGGAAAGGCCATGTAGCTGCCCAAGAAACAAGATGTAAGATAACAAACCACGAGCCTTATGATAAAATATAAAGTAATAGAAATAGGTTAATGTAAGATGTAAGAGCTAGCTAGAAATATGCCTGAGTCATCGGACAAACAGTGTTGTAATTAATATAGTTTCTGTGTGATTATTTGGGTCTGGGCGGCTGGAAAAATGAAAACACCTATCAATCCACTCAGAAAGCAAAAGGCAGAGGAGAATTAGAGGAGAATGGGTTTTGTAGGCAAACAGGTGGCATAGAAGCAAGTTCTTCCTCACTACAGAATTCCACTTAATATTGGAATGTAATGGAAACAGAGCCTCACCATTTGCTAAGTAACAATAGATATGTTTCCATTAAGCATTTTTAGTGTATGTTAAAATTGGTCTGCAAAGATGATTGAAAATTGGGATATTTACATAGTCTCAAGAAATCTCTCATAAAAAGTAATTGTATATTCCAAAAGACAGAATAAAATTTTAGTAGAGACACTTACTACATTAATGAAACATTGAGAAGCAGAAAAATGGGGAAATTTCCTAAGAATCGCACTGACCAGTGAGCTGGAATAATGCTAGGAGAAGTGAGGCTGGGGTCAGGTTTAAGACAGAAACTACGTGTATAAGAAGAAAGGCAAATAATTACATATTGTGATACCTGGGACTTTTCGAAAGTCACAAATGAAAAGGTAACTTAGTGCCCTGTGTTTCCACAGTTATGAAGGCTTGCATTGATCAAACTATTCTTCTAAGTCCTGCACATGTGCTCCCCAGTTTAGCCAGTATCCCTACCTTCACTACCTCTTTAGCCACTGCTTCTGATTACAATTCTTAGCTGCCACCTCCTCTAGAGGATAGCTGACTACGCTGGCCTGCTTCTAGTAAGAATTTTTATTAAAGTTGCTTAACAAAAGCCCCCCTCTCTCTTAGTGTTTTTTTTGTTTGTTTTCTGTTTCTGTTACTATTATGTTATTTAGCATAGTCTCACCCTGTAACCTAGGCTGACCTGCAACTCACTATCGAGGGTAACATCAATCTCCTGAAAACTCACCTGCCTCAGCATCTTGGGTGCTAGGTTTGTAGCCATGAACCCAGGTTCTAGGTAATTCTACACACAATTGCACCATTATATATTACATGTAGCAATACCTGAATTAAGAAAAAAAAAATCTAGAGGAACCACAGATGGCTACAATAAAACTCACAAGGACAGGAAGAATTGCTATGATGTCACAGTCTCCTCGTCTGCATTTCCATACTGCACATTTCTGGAGCATGTCAAGCTCAGGCCAGTCGCTCTGCTGTGGAGACCTCTTACTGCAGTAGTTCCTGGGTCACGTTGTTCTTAACGCCTCAACAAGTGTTAGAATAATTTTTCTTTAGTATTGCAGAAAAGTTCAGTTTATAGAGATAAAGATGGACAGTTTAATATGATATAAAGCAAAGCAATGCAACCAATAATTCTACAAAGATAGGGTTTTTAAACATATATCAAAGTTATAGCATGTAAAAAAAGAAATTAAAATTACAGAGTTTTTCATTTTTCCACAGACAAGTCAATCTATTTTAGATTAATGGTTTTAAAATAATATAAAATAAAATGTGGTTATAAAATACAAGCCACCAGCAGTAAAACAAGATTATATAACTCAAAATCACACAGAATGAGTACCAGAAATATAACAAACTATATAAGGTAAATTCCATTATTTGGACACTTATCCCAAAGGAAGGGAAATAGCTTTTTCCAAAACTGTAATACTGATTACTGAAAAATGGGAGATTCCTAATTTGAGACAGATCTATAAAGCTTAACCATTCAACAAAGGTATCAGAGACAGTTTTATCAATGACCAAATCTTGAAGTCATAATGTCACTGTCGACTTCTGAGTAGGTCCATAGTTTTGTGCATGTGTGCATATATAAAACAATATCTGATATAACTGCTCTTTTTAAGCATTTGCATCAGCAAATTCACAGCTCCATTGCCATCCTACAGTTTACCAAGGGTAGCCGTGTTGTACGGTATGGCTACAAATGAACAAGAGAACTAAATCCTCAGGGTCAATAATAGATCCCTAGCCGAGGAGCTGAAATACACATGAGTCAAGGATTTGTAGCTTCTAGACAAAAGCTAAAAGTACATATGTTTTACAAAATGATAAAGGAAGGAAAAGGAAAAGGAGTCTGTAAAACAGATGGAGTGGACCTAAAGCAAATATTTACTGAGTCAAAATGTCATTTTCTGTTACAGTCATATGGTCATGCGTATACATTACAAAGGTAGGCAGGAAGTCTTGTCAATGTCAGAAACTGTCAGGCCATAAGGTGATAAGCCATGGGGGACAACAGATACCAGAGCCCAAAAAACAGAGCAAAGGCAAAAATAAAAATTTCAACCAAACATGCATTGATTTGACTGTCACGGTTGGTGGGGTTTGGCAGGCTCCCTGGCAGGATCTGTTTTATATTGAGAAATTACGAACGTCTGCTTTCTCTGCCGACATGTTTGCAGTGAGGTGTAGGACACAGGAAAGACTAAGCAGCATTTAATTATTGCTCCAGCATTAGAATAAGCTGAAAAAGATCTGGGCAGAACACAGAGAGCAGCGCATTAGAACTCTCTTGTGGCGCCCTGGAAACCCTACAAAGGAAATGCTAACATGTTTTCCATTCTCTCAGCCGAAAGCATAATTCTCCAGTTTCCTGGATATACTAATTTCATAAAGAATAATTTAAGTGTTATATAGAACACACACAATCAAAAGGAAAAGACGGGCTGCAAAATCTTTCTTCCTTTTAATTGTTTATTCATTCTGATTGGGATTGGAAGGTCTTTAAAAAAACCAATAAATGCCTGACGGCTATAAATAATTAAAATCTAGCAGAGCAATAATAATTACAAGAAAGAAAGTGTCCATCTTTATTATAGACATTTCCGATGAAAAGAATGAGAGAGACTACCACATACTGAACAGTCAGTTATGAAAGCAACAACAGATAGCAACGTTGTGGGACTGCACTGGAAAGAGAGGCCATCTCAAGGTCAGCAGGGAGACCTTCTAGGTTACCTGCAGCTGTCTCCTAGCAGTATATTCTCCTAATGAAATGAACTGCTTACTTCCAGGACGTAAAGAAAGCTTGTGCTGCGATGTGCTCTGCTCAGGTCACACTGTTTGAAGAGCCAGTAAGTCACAAACAGATAAGACATCACAAGTTAAAAAAAAAAAACAAAACAAAAAAACAGGCTATCCCAACAGCTATGAAGCCTACATGGAGTTTATCTTGTTTTTTATTTTTTATTTTTAACTAGTGTATGTAAACAAAACAACTGGTCTCATTGTGACATTTTCATGGCTGTACAGGCTTCCTCCGATCGCAATCCCTTCCATTACCATCTCATGGATCCCTTCCTCTCTAACCTGCTTTCTGCTCCCTAACAGTCCTCCCTGTTTCCCTGTCTCTCCTGTCGCTAGATCCCACACATGGAAGGAAACATGATACCTGTGGTTTAGAGTCTCCTTATTCCACTTACCATCACGATTTATAGTTACCCCCTTTCCTGGAAAAGACATGAGTGCAATCTTACTGATGACTGACTCCGATGCTGTCTGAGCAGAGACCACGCTTTGCCTATTCAGTCTGTTACATATTGTAAAAACAGACTTTGAAGTTTAGGAAATGGGCAAGGTGACTTGTCTAATTGTTATGAGAGCAAGGAAAGTCAGAGTTTGCTCTGCTTGTCCTCCATATAGAACACTGGGGAAAGAACCCCATATACAATCACTTTAAATGTGAGGTGACAATTTCTTGCCATTTTCCTAGCATATATAACCTTTATCAAATTATATGACATACAGAAGGAATAAAGTACAAGGTTTTTGGATGTTTTAGATATCACGTGACATAATGGGTTTCAGCACGACCTCTGCATGCGTGTGTTATGCTTCATGCTCATTGGTCCCCACCTCGACAGCTTTTGTTTGCATTCTCCTGCATACCCCCTTCTCCTGCCAGGCTGGCTCTCTTCTTCTCCACGCTAGTCCCCTACATCATGCCACCCAAAGTCTATATTTGAAGAAAGACACAGATGGTTTTGTTTAAAACAATAACAAGAAATTTTTTGCTTTGGGTTAAGCAGAAACAAAAACATATTATTTGGACAGAGCAGAAGATAATGTATAGGGATTCAAAACAACACTGTGGTAGCTTATGGTATGCATATCAATAAAAAGATATGGGAGAACACAACTGTTAAAGATATACTTTAGTGTGGTTGATAGCTAAACATTCTAATAAATAACAATAAGTATGCATTATTCTTCCCTTTAAAACAAAATAAGGATTTACTGTTTCCTTTAGTCTGGAATATTGCTAATACCAAGGTCCATGAACTAGCAGGAAAGGTCTCTAAAGTACAGAAAGCCACACGGAGGTCAAAGTTCAACATGTCTAAAGGCAGGCTGTGTGAGACGGAGAGGGCTTGTCTTTGGACACAGGGCAAGACTGAATCTGCAGTGACTTCGACTCCTGTCTTTTCTACGATGTCTATTTCTGTGTCATCTGCAAAGGCCAAAGATATTCTCTAAAATAAAGCTTACAGCTCCTACCAAAGGACCACATAAAACGTAGGCCACCCAGCAAATGTGCAAAGGCGGTGGTAAGCAGTGAGACGGATTGCGTGCCAAGTTGTACAATGCTTAAGCAGCATCCAGAGAAATGCGGCACCTATTAAACTTTATGATAATCCATGAGTTTGGGCTTGAAGGGTTTCAGAAGGACTGATGCTTTAATTCTTTACTTTTAACTCTCAATATTTCAGAAAAGCGACTTGACAATTTGAGAGACAAATATGTAAAGGTTTTCTTCAATACCAAAAAAAATTTATAAAATAAGATTTTAATTTAATAGGCAATAAAAAACTAAAAATGTGAGTTAAATTTGATTTAAGCAACAATCATTATCCTGTTTTTAAACTGCTAATCACATGTTTTCTACAGTCACTCAGACATCTGAATTGGCTTTTAAAATATAATCCCTTATTTTCATAGAAGGATGGGGAGAGGAAGCCACAAAAGAAGAATTCCTATTTTAAAAATCTACAATAATAGAACACTTTAATTTTTTTATTAGAATAAACATAAGGTTGGGCTTTTCGTACTTAAATATGGTGGGTACTCTGCTTTTCCAGTGACGAAGACTAAACAATTCTAAACATTGTCTTTGTCGTTTACTCTGGGTCATCTACATAATGTATAATGTATATAAAATTAGCTCATATTTCATGAAACCCAGCAGAATAATTTAGAACTTCATTAAATATAAACTAATGTATCAACTAGAGAATAATCATCACCAATTTGAGGATAATGTGAGAAAGATAATAGCTGAGACAAAATGGACTCTTAACTACTGAATGAGAAGTAATGGGGATTATAATGATGTACGCCTTAAAAAATACAATTTTATAATACTTTAATTCCAGTACTTAAAGAAGAACTCAATTTTTTTAGAATTTTATAAAATGAGTTATGGGATGACAAGAATATATCAGAAAGCCATTTTCCTATCATAAATACTTATTTTAAGAGATTGAGTGAGGTCTATCTAATATGGAGGCATAGAACAAAACACGCCTTCCTCATTTAAGCATTTACAGATGTGTACTGGTAGAAGAAATGGCAGGCTGGGACACACCACGGAAGTGTGCATGCACTCGGACACAACACTTGTATAAATTGGATGTCCAACAAATAATACTTGAAAAGAAAGGAACAGCTATATTGTAATAGAAATTATGGACAATTTCTGAGAGACAAGAAAACATGGAAACAAGCAGAAAACAAACCAAACATTCACCCCAAACAAGCCAAGAAGCAAAGAGTCAATTTTGTATTTGCTTAACATGAAGAAAGCAAATAAAGGAGGCAAAAGGACTCCACACCAAACATGAGTAACTACTTAAGAACTACAGACCATCCCCAATCCACAATAGCATCCCATACGAGTTCATCTGCCTCATGGGGGTAAGGAGAAAAAGCACATTCAATAGTAATGGTGCCTCTACGTTTGAAATTGTCTCTCTTCCTTGAAGAGTAATATAGCTTATGAAAGACTCTAGGCATGCTGGGCAACGGTAACAAGCTACCTAGTCCCACAAGGGAGATTGCGGAGATTGCAAAGGTAACCAGCGGAGTGCACACCACGCTGCTGAGCCAGGACGCTCAGTGAGCTAGGTGTAAACTACAACAATGAATTCAACAGTGAATTTACTTGTTTATAACTTCATTATAAATTGAGGAACATCTGTTTATCTGTAACAGTAAAAAAAAAAAAAAGCTTGCCCATTCTTCATTTTCTAACCTTTCCAAAGAACTGGCTATACATCTTTTCATGTCTTTTTGGAGGAGGGAGGCTGGGTACCTGGCCCAGAGCAACTCCAATGCTTTGTATTGACCACAAAATTCCAGAAAGAAAGGTATCCTATAGAAATCAAACAACCAATCAATATACATACAACACGTTTGTTCTACTTCAGAATCACTAAAATTGCTCCATTGATTCCAAAGATTAACACAAATCCGGTGTTTGCGGGAAGCCACTATCATTAAATAGTCACTAGATTTAAAGAACACATGAGTGTGTTTCTGTAGTTAATAATGCAAAGAAAACATTACTAACCGGTGAGTGATAGCCAAGTAAAAGTTAAAAATAACATCTAAATTTTCAAGAACTGCATTTGGAGATTCTGGAAATGACAAAGGATGTATCATTCTAACCCTTTCAACAGTGCACGCAGCAGAATGAGAGGGAGAAATGAAATACCAAGGACACAAGTCAGAATGTCTTTGAGAATATGCAGGTGGGGCAAGAAGAGGTAGAAAAGGTCCATGACTTCATGGAAACAGTAAAGTCAGAAAAGAAAGGGCTCTAATGACACAGAGAAGTTAAGGGCAGTGGAGTGACTTGGCAAGAAGGATGGATGTGAACCAGAGGAGCTTTTAGTGATGGAGAGCCAGGGGAAGACTGGAAAGTTCAGACCCTTCCAAGATGTAGTCAATAGAAAATTAGAGCCTTAGAAGATGCTGTGAGGAAAGAAATAAGAAAAGGCAAAATAAGCTACAATTATAGACAATTATGATTACTGAAGTAAAAAAGAAACTTTGTTAGAACAGAGGATAGTGCTGACAGAAGAAAGGAAAAGGAGCAGGAGGAAAAGCCATTGTCCAGTCAAGATCAGCTACTTTTACCTTAAAATTGAATGTAGAGTATAAAAAACCGTTTCACTCTTAATGCTATAAACAAAAAACATGCTATATTGCTTCAGCTATTATAAAAATTGGCTAGAAATTTCAATTTTATTTTATTAAAAAAATAAAGCAAAATCATTCAAACGTAATTCAAAATTTTAGCCACCATCCAACATTTAATTATCATTTCCTTGCCCTTCGAGTGACATTGCTTCCTTTTGTCACCCACATATTATGCTTCTCCTTTCTCTCCAACTGAACTAAATTAGCTGGTTCAGCGCTCTCAGTTAGCCTTCTGCCACAGGCCCTAGAACACGCCGATTCCTTTCTCTGTGATACTCCCTCCACCCAATAGCTCTGCCTGCAGGAAGAAGTGACTTTTCATTTTATTCCTTCAGCTCAGCAAAAGTCTGTCTCCATAAGCCAAACACCTTCATCTCACTGTCCTCGTCTTTTAGTACGTGCCCCTTGCTAAATGCTCCATCCGTTACCAACATGCCCTCCTGGCCTGCTCCATGCAGTAAGGCCAGATCAGTGATAGCTCACACAGCTTTCCGCAGAACCCTTGGCGCCATCTACAGAAATGTTTCCAATGAGAATGAAGCTTAGGTTCCTCTAACTCTTCTGCCCATTTTCCTCTCCCGACTACCTCTTTCCCTCCCTTTTCCCGTGTTCTCCTCCTCTTCACCATGTCCCATTGTAACAATCAGCAAACATGTTTCTGTCATGAGGCTCAAGCCTGCGGGTATATCACCATTTCAAATCTTAGAACCCGTTCTTTTCTGGTTGGTATCCCAAGTTCATATAAGATCCAAGCCAAGAAAGAGAATACACCTAATCAAATAAATAACTATGGAAATGGTCACACAGTTGGTCCACCTGAAAATCCTCACGATACTGTCCACAGTAGCCCTAAAACTCTGGAGAATCAACTATTCATTCAGACAAAACACTTGGCAGAAACAACACCACTGTAATGCTTACAAAAGAACATGTTTTGTGTTGAGAAAGGATGATAACTCTGCCTTGAAGAAAAAAATCACTTATGGTTCTTTAAGGTTGTAATATACTTTTCATGCATGTCAGTAAGAGGGGAGGCTACAGGGTCTGTCTAAATAAACAGGCCAGGAGACTAATTATGCCAGAGAAGCCACCCACATTACAAAATAAAATTGGGTTTCTGTGGTTAAAAAAAAAAAAAAGCCTAGGAGACAGAAACCTAGAACACTCTGACTTCAACATTTGAACTAATTCTTAGACTATAATTTAACATATCAATAAAAACAACACCCCACAGCTTCAGCGCCACACATCTCTCTTCAACCTTGCATTCCTATGTGAAATAATGGGTTTGTAAGAGGCATGTGTCAACTCCGCACACAGACCAGTGCCTTTATTCAGCAAAGCTGCACTAATCGGCAGATGCCTCAGAATGTGTTCTCTTCCTCTTATACACTGCTAGTGAACACAGATATGTGTAGGAGGTCAGCAATGACTTTCTGTGTCTACTGCTTAAATCAGACTCAGCTGAATAGCATCTCCAAAGTATTGCCAGCAACTTGATGCACATGGCCTCCATAGTCATAGACTGAGTCATAATTCCCACTGTGGGGACATTTGGTGAGTAGCAGTAGTGGTAGGTGACTGGGTAACACAGCCCTCTTAGCTTTCCTAGGACTAGTCCTCTTCAAACTTGACTTAACAGACTATCTGTAGTCTTCTACCAGGTGAGGACATGGTAAAAGATGACATGTATAAGTCATGGTGCAGAGCCTTAGTCAATACATTGATTTTGCACTTTCCAGCTTCCAGAGCTTTGGGGAAAGATGACGTGGTATGCAAAGTGTTTCCTTTGTCAACATGAGACATTAAGTTCGGGTCCCTAGCATCCGTGTAAAATGCAGGGCACAAGAGCATACACCTGCAACCCCAGCGCTGGAGAGATGGAGAGAAGAAGATACTGAGGGTTTCCACCAGTCAGCCTAGTCAGTTGCTGAGCAACAGCATCAGTGGGAGACTCCGTCTCAGAAACCAAGGGGTTCAACAAGGAAAGAGAACAACTGCCGGTTCTGGGCTGCCATTTACTCACACAGCAATGTGCACACCTGCCCACCCGTGTTTGTACCCTATGCGTGTACCATTTATGCAAACAAAAAATGTGTGAGCAATAAATTTGTATGGCACATGATTCACCCAGTGTACAATATTGTTATAACAGCATGAAGAGTTAGAATATATGTAGCCAGAAAGAGGTGCTATATTCTAGAAACATGGAAGACACTTAGAACTGGGGAGGGAGTACATATGTTGGGGTATATGCAAGGGAAAGCATGTGTTGCTTTGAGTAGACTGTTTAGATATTATAGTGGGGCTCAGAAAGACAACAGGAAACCTGGATGCTAATCACCTGGGAGAATACTAAAGCACTCCTGGACGGCCAATAGAGATATGGGCAGCAAAGGCTATTCTGAGGAGTCTCCAGATGGAAACAGCATATTACTGGAAACTGGAGGAAAAGGTGATCTTTGCTATAAAATGGCAAAGAACCTGGCAGAATCCTTGGCTGTGTTTTACTTCTTTGTGGAAGGCAGTATAAGAAAAACAATCTAAAGAGTATTTAGCTGAAACAATTTCAAAGCAAAGAGGTAAAGAGGCTGCCTGGCTCCTCTGAGGATTCTTGGCTCCTTCTATATTTGGTAAAAAGTGATCAAAATGTCTTAAAAGACTAAATTGCTCACTACTTCTCACACACACACCAAAAGAAAATGAGAACTCATATCTGTTTACCCACCTATACTGGGAAGAGTGAGCAAGTAGTAGCCATCCTAATGTAAGTCAAACTCCACTCATTATGTGGAAGCATGGCTCTAAGGAATTTGCAGTCAAATTTGCAATTTGATGTCTGGGGCTGCCCCTCACATTCTAGTCCCAAAGTGCAAGGGCTTTAGAGGCTGAGATGTTTTGGAGGAGGGGCTACCTGTCAGGGTAGAAACTCGGTTAATTCTCCTGTCACTGTAATAAATACCCTGAGCAGCACAGCACAAGCAAGGAGGGTTGACTAGTGGAGGGCACAGTCTGCTCTGACAGGGAGAGCCTGGCAGCAGGAGCTTGAGGGACCCGGTCAAGTTGTCATCAAGTCAAGACGCTGAGAGCAATGAATGTCTGTGCTCACCCAGCCCTTTCCTGCTTCTACAGTCCGGGAATCAAATCCAGGGACTCATGCTGCCCACTTGCAGTGTGGATCTTTTTACCTCAATTAATCTAGTTAACAGAATTCTCTCGCTACCCAGTCAGGGGAAACCATGCTAGATCATGCAGACTAATTGGCTGATGAGTCTGTAGCTGGATAGGCTGTGAGGAGGTGACATCTTGTAGGAAGAATTCTGTCACTAAGTCACTGGGGCATGCTTTTGTATTTTCCCCAGAATCCCCTGCTCCCAGGCACCATGAGGTGTGCAGCTCTGCTCTTACCAATGCCCCATCTGCCCATTATGTTCTGCTTCAACACGGCCAGAAATGATGCAACCAAGCAATTATGACTAGAGTCTGAGACTGAGCAAAGACAGAGTCATTCTCTTCTTGGATAAACAGTGATGAAAAGTGAGTACCGCTCCTATCGAGATTACCAGAACCTGAATCCTTGGGCAGCTGTATGTAATAACGCCACCTCCTTATTCAACTATGGATGGGGCAAATACGTAGTATGATTGCTGAGTAATACTTTTGTTTTGGAGTCTCAGTTTTTATATTGTATCTCTTCACAGTAGAGCACATTATTAAATAAGAAACAGCAGTGAGTGTCCTTGATTTCAGCATAATAGACAACACTATGCAAAAATGAAGGGTTTTCTACCTTTTGAAGATTAAGATTCTATTAATTGTGACATGCTCTTTAAATGGCTCCCAAAGAAAGAGGCAAGTCTGCAAGAGAGTTTTTTAAAAAAAGATTTCAAATGACCAGTCAGAAGGTTTTAATAAATCTAAGCAAGTTCAGTGTCAAGCAAAAGGTTAATGTCTACCTCTGTGAGGACCACCATTTTAGATGTGCATGCTTTGTGGTTAGTTAGGACTTCATTATATAAACTACACATTGAGCTTTATACCTTGTAATTATGGTAAGTGTTATTTGTGAAAGTTTCTTCAACTTATTGAATTTTTTTCTTCTTCAGCTGGCAGCAATTATAGACTCAAAGACCACCAGAAAGAACTCTGCAGTCCTTTTCGGGATGCAAGCTTGTTATGAACACTTCAGAGCACACACACAGAAACACTATACTCTGATAATAAACAAAACCTGGGAATGAAGAACTGTTTCCATTAAAATAGTCGTGCTCATAATGATTCAAACACTAAAAGACAAAGAATACTATGAATATGCACAGCTTTATCTAAAGTCAGAGCCATTCTGTGTGGAATTTTTGAACACGTAATGTGCCACTTTATATGGGTTTACTGACTAGTCCTTACATTCATTTAACAAAGCAATTTCCATAAGAACAACCACAAACATTTCTGGCTTCAGCTGTTAATCTCCCATGAAAAATTACTTCCATACTGTTTTGAACTTGTATATGGTAATGATTAACTGTTTATCTCTGAAGCATGAAATCTGTGACAGTGTCCTTCACGATGTATATCTGTACCATGTTTGCTTCTGTGTCTTTGGAAAATGAAAGAATCAAGCTTTCTTCTAGGAACAAAAATTGAGAAGCCTCTTGCCTTCCTTACAATTGTCCCCTTCTCTGTCTCCTAAGTTTTTACAGAGTGGGCCTAATTCTCAAGAACTGGACTCTTGCACTAAAACTTCAAACTGTTGATCTAAAAGTATAGAAATCTATTCAAGCTATTTTAATGAACAAGGAAACTAAAATTTTTGTTTGCCTTTTACTGAATGTGATACGTAAACTTTAGACTAAACACTGCATGGTATGGTTATTATTTTAGATTTGCAAACAAGACAAAATTTTAGGTATCTCACTCAATTTTGCAAGGCAATAATTATGGTTCTGAGTGTTAAATTTAACCTTATTATGAATTTATAATGTAATTTAAAACTAAAAATATATGCATGTATGTGTGATTCTGCATGCAGGAGCTTGTGGAGGCCAGAAGACGGAATAAGGCATCCTTATAACTGAAGTTATAGAAGACTGTAAGTCACCACATGAGTACTGGGCATTGAAGCCAGCTTTCTGCAAGAGCAGTAGATGCTATCAACCAGCAAGCCATCTCTACAGCTGCAGAATATAATTTTGAATCCAGAGATAATTTTGTTTGTGACTCTATATTCTGTCCTCTATGAAGTTTGAAAAGGAACCAACTACAATTTATATTGACTCCAGATATGAAGATCCTGATAATTGTAAATTAATATGTTCAAATGATAATCAACACAGTTTTTTTACTTTTAAGAAACTTAGTTTAGTGTGTCAGCCATTTCCATAGTGTACTGTGTATTTGTGCACACACTCGTGTGCTCAAGTATATACACGTGTGTGTGTGACCATGCTTTCTGTGTCTGTGTGCAGAGGCTTGAAGTCAATTCCTAGTGTCTTCTGAGGTGGATTTCTACCTCCTTTTCCCCATAGTGAACCTGGAACTTGATGTGGGAATGTCATATATCAATCTGTTGATTTCATTGGTTAAGCAATAAAGAAACTGCTTGGCCCTCATAGGTTAAAACATAGGGGGTGGAGTAAACAGAACAGAATGCTGGGAGGAAGAGGAAGTGAGCTCAGAGAGACGCCATGCTCCCCTCTCCTGGGTAGACTCAACAGCTCTGCTCTCTGGAGCACAGACGACATGCTCCCCTCTCCAGGGCTGACGTGAGAGCTCTGCTCTCTGAGGCACACGAGATGAAGCTCCGACCCAGGATGGACGTAGGCTAGAATCTCCTGGTAAGCGCACCTAGCGGTGCAACACAGATGATTAGAAGTGGGCTAGTCCAGGTGCGAGAATTAGCCTAGAAGAGGCTAGATAGGAATGGGCCAAGCAGTGTTTAAATGAATACAGTTTGTGTGTTGTTATTTCGGGGCATAAGCTAGCCAGGCAGCTGGGATGCTGGGGACGCAGCCCCGCCGCTCCTATTACAACAGGAGTTCACTGATTCCACAGACTTCCTGTCCAGTGAGCCCCAAGGAGGCTCCTTCTTCCCAGAGCTGGGAGTACAGGGATTCATAGCTGTGCCCAAGTTTACAGTAGATTCCAGGGATCCAAACACAGGTCCTCTAGCTTGTACAATAAGGACTTTACCACCTGAGCCATCTCCCCCCTTTTTCCATAGTAACTTCAATTATGAATTTTATTATTATGACTTGATTATGGCAAATATTGGAAGATCAATCCATTATCAATAAAGCCATGAAAGAAAGGAGGTATTAATTGTTTATCAGGGGTTGGGAACAAAGCAGAAAGTTTCACACATATACAAAGATACTTACAGATTTTTTTTTTCTTTTGAGATGGTCTGGCTAGGAATTTTAGACAGGCCTCCATAAAGCTCTTAATAAGGTATATATTGTATTTATAATTTGTCTCCAGCTATGACATCTAAAAGCATTCTTTATATCTAACTCATTTGGGGCCAATGTTTAACCTTTAAAATGATTAATTTTTAAAATATTGTAAACAATAGGATGTTTTATTTATTCCTATTTTTATTAAAATTTGATTTTTTTCATATAATATGTTCCAATTATGGTTTCTTCTCCCCCAACTCCTCCCAGATCCTCCCCAGCTTCCCTCCCATCCAAATCCACAGGCTTCTGTCTCTCCTTAGAAAACAAACAGATTTCTAGAAAATAATAATAAAATAAGATAAAGCAAAGACAAATCAACATAGAATAAAAGAAACTGAAGAAAAGGAGCCAAGGAAAAAACCTCACGCTATAGACACGGAGACCACACATTCCCACACAACTCCCAGGATGCCATTAACTTCATTTTGTGTTGGTCCTCTACTGCTGGACTGCACCCTTCCCTTTGGAGGGTTTGCATACCCAATGAGACTCCTTTGTAGAAAATGCACTTTCTACAAAGATAGCTTCTGGGTTAGGAATGTGGGGGGAGGGAGTTTATGTGCACTTCTTCTCTCAGAGCTGCCACCCCATCTGGTATAGGCAGGTGCAGGCCCTGTGCATGCTGCCTCAATCTTCTTGAGTTCATATGTGTTTCAGTCCTTCCATCCTATGAAGGCCGTGTTTGCTTGCTGTCCTCTGTCCCCTCTGGCTCCTACACCCTTTCTGCAACCTCTTCTATAGAGTTCTCCTAGCCCTGAGGGGAGAGATTTGATGTGAGAAATCCCAAACGCGTGCATTGAAATCTTAAACAATACACTGACCTTTTCAGAGGCAAGGACTTTGGGAGACTAAGTTTTAATGCTGGAGATGTCATGAGATCAGTGCCTTGATAAAGAGGCTCCCTTAGAAGCTCCCTTGGCTCTTGTACCCCATAAAGATACAGGAATAAAAAATCATCTAGAGCCATGTAACAGGTCAGCAGCAAACTATGCCTACCTAGCAATTTGATCTTGGACTTCTCAAACACAAAATAAGAAGAAATTTAAGTCTACTATCTATAAGCCACTTACTCTATGTGACATTTTATAGTAACCCCAAAAGACTGAAATACATTGAGAACAGACCTTTATTCTTTGTGTGATAAACTTCTGTATTTTAAAAACACATTACACACATGTTTTTACCTTTTGAAAGGCACATGGTTTACCTTTTGAAATAAATGATAAGAATATCAAATACAACATTCAAATTCAAACACTCAAAGGTGGGTTTAACTTAGGAGGCAGCTACACAATGATGTCCCTCCATTCTTAATTATTGAGTGGAGTTAGACACGGGTGGTGCACAACGACAATCACAGTGCTTGAGAGGCTGAGACAGAAAGACTACATAGAAGCCTTATCTCGCCCATTCAATATCTTGTAATTCTGACATTAATTTTCAACTGTCATTCATTAATATGAGACTCAATTTTCCTGTCATTTGAACTAACTTTATATCCTCTGCTTGGGTAGTGATACAGATATATGTATGTGTATATGGAATACAGCAAATAATTCTGAGAGATTTAAAAGGAACTATGACCTTTGTTTTTTATTATCATGCTGTGTATATGAAAGCAGTTCATGATGAAGTACACAGTAAATGTTTGTAATTATAACCTTGCACAAAATATGAGCACAGAGTGCCCATTAAACCAGCAATGCCTTATTAAAACCCTAGGAAAATAGCATGCAGGAAAGATATTTCAAAACATACATAAGTTTTATTATTTTTTGAAATGACAAAACATAGATAACATAAATATTATGGCATAGTGAGAACCAGCATGCTGTGAAAGCCAACAGTTAGCAGGCCATAAACCATGTCAACCATACAGATACGTGTGACAGATGCCTCTCACAGCTAAAGATATGGGAGAACAAAATCATGACTTTTAGAGATGTTCTGCTATTTACTTTCCATCTATAAGAATGATCTTTCAGAGAGGAGAAAACCCTGCAGTGTCTATTAGTGCCTAGGCAAAGGAAGAGTTGACAGAAGTGTCTCAACTCGGGATGAAGGGGGAAGTCACAACTGAGGGTGAGTGCAATCTGAGAAATACAGAAATACAGGTTTGAAGTACTTCAAAAATACCAACCTAGGACATTTTATACCACTCAAGAGCTTTGAAGTAAACATCAGAGGATACCCTAGTTATACCACATGTCTGTCTCTACCTGTACTGATTCATGTTCCCTCTTCTACTGAATATTAACGAGATAGGAACTGATGAGGACTGTAATCCTACATCAGCTCCAAAGCATAAATACAAGGAAATGCTTTTGAATTGCTAAGGCATTTAGAGCATTGTTCTTCAGGATGAGCTTGTGTTTTGATGAAGAACATAATTTACATATCTGCCCATCACATTAAGAGTTTGCTTACTCCTTATCACGAAGTAATTATAAATTACAGTTGAAGAGGAGGCAACATGAAGTTTGAAGCAGTACTGCAAGTGACTGTCCAAGCTTCTCAACTGTATTCTCCACCCCTGCATGTAATGTAGAGAGGACAAGATGTGACCCAGAAACCCTCGACCCTACAGTCTCATTGGAGGTTGATTCGTATGCCCATCTTATCACAGCATTTGATACTATGGAGGAGAGGGAAAGGAAAACGAACACTTTGACGTTTTATGATCAGATAATATTGAACAGATTTGATTATTTCTCTTGAACTAGAATATACTTATGTGCTGAGCACAATAAAAGTCTGTAATGAAAACTGAACATTGAAGGCAGAAAAGAGAAATGCATCTTTTGTAGTAACTAGGCTGAAGGCTCCCATACCATAGTTAACACAATGCTCTTCTCTGCTCTTCTTCCTTCTTTTTTTTTTTTATTTCTTTTGAGACAGGGTCTCACTATGTAACCTTGGTTTGTCTGGAAATCCTTATGTAGATGAGGCTGGCCCAGAACTCATAGACATATGCACACTTCTGTCTCCTGAGTGCTGAGATTATTAAAGAGATGTACTACCACGTCTGACTCAAACACAGCTTATATATGCCCATCTAGACACTTGGCATATTTTCCATGTTGGGTTTTGGCAACTAACGAAAGTTCCATTGTTTTTCAAGAGCAGGATGTCTGTGACGAGATGCAGAAAAGTGCTAAGTGTGACAGACAGACTTAAGAGCACTGTTATACTGCTGTCATTATGGGGTTTGTTAAAACAAGTCAGATTAATGCTTTGATTAAGTGTACTTGAGACAATAGTACAAAGGCCAAGGGCAAAACATAAAAGTGTAAGTTCCATAGATTTTATTCATCAATTTACTATTTTACTAATGGCTTTAAGAAGTAAGTTCTTACATGCACTAATCACACAAATTACTACATAGAGACATAAGAAAATAAATCATAACATGGAATTGCCTTGGCAGAAGGAGCAGGATATAGGGAGAGCAGTGAGTCTTTGCCTCTCTGGCCCACTTCCTACTCATAGAAGCCCTCAGACAGGATCAGTCAAGCGTGTCTATGGGACAGAGTTTGGGAACCACAGCCAGAGAGTATCCTTCTCATCTCATTCTTATACAGAGTACTATTTTTCACTCTCTAGTAGATTTTGATGGAGTTTGAATCTTGGGCAGAAATAATAATAAAAATATGTCCTAGCTCTTATACATCTGTTCCAATAAACAGGAAGGAGCTTATTTATAATTTGCCATTGCTTGCTGGACAACATGATGGTATATACTCATAATCCCAGTACTTGGTGGTGTGAAAAGAAGAATCAGGAGCTCAAAGTCATCTTATACTGTGTAGTCAGTTCAAGGCCAGGATGAATTACATGAAATTCTATCTCCAAAATAGAACAGAAATTCTGCCTTGTATAACAGATAGAACAGTTTTTACCATTGACAAACTGATGAGAAGGAATCATTTAAACCACTGAATTAAGGTATCAATTACTTTGTTGGGTTTTGAGCACCTAGAACGCCCCGGGCATAAAAATAAAATTGGTGCATTTCATGAAAGAAAAAAAAAAAAAACAGAAAACAACCAATGCCAACACTTTGCACACGAAAACCTAAAAGTGACAAATGATCCTGATGTGAAAGCCCTTTCCAACACAAGTACATTGACATAGGCCTGTAATCTCAAGCTTGGGTACCCAAGGCAGCAAGATGCCTTGCTACAGCCAACCTGGGGTATACCATCAGACTATATATTAGTAAAATCAAACGAACACAAAAGAAAAGCAAGGCAAATATTCTTCCCTTGCTGTCCCATCTTGGTATATAGTTAGCATCTTATTTTCTATATCTTTTAACTTAATTCCTGCTTTGGTCCAAAGATCAATAAACTGTTACCTTTAGGACATATCTATTCCACATAGTCTTGTAAAGAAATTGTCATATGAACCAAGGACATTCATTTATGATGTACTCAGCTGCTTCTACAATATTATAGCAGAGCCAAGACCCAAAGTCATGTATTCACCACTCATCATGGGGAGAACAAAACTACTGCCCAACAATAGATAAACCTAGGAGTTAAATAAACCACTTTTAAAGTATTTAATCAACATTCAATACACGAATTCTTTATAAGACACTAAGAGCTATCTTTTTTACACTTTCTTCACTGATACATAGAAATGAGTAAAGAAATAGATACAAATTAAGCTAACAACTGTACAGAATTTTAATGTAGTATAAAACAAAGATAAATAAATCAGAAATGTTAAACACAAGAGAGTTAAATAAGCTCTATAAATGTGAATATCATTTTATCTTAAAGGGCAAAAAATGGTACAGCTAGTATACCATGAACTATGATTTTCATCCTTATCAGATTAATTATCATGTGGTGGGTTATTTTAAAACACTAGAAATTACATTAGAAAAATTCAAAGTTTAGCCTGGAGGAAGCCGCCTACATAATCTTCCAGCTATTTAAAAGGCTAAGAGTGTTTGTGACTGCACAATCTGAGCAGGTTTAGACTCTATTTACAATTCACAGGTGATGAGAGAGATCACAATGCACCTGAGAGTCAAATGAGTTCAAAGCTGTGTTAGACAACACAGTGGTGTAAATACAAGGAAAACTCAGTTATAGTTCACTAACAAAACACTCCCCGAGCAGGCATGGGAACATAAGTTCAATTCCTGGCACAAAGAAACACCTTAAGAAGAACATTTACATCATTAGTTTATAAGTCAAAATAGGTCACTAACCAAAAAAATCTTGTAAATGTCTTCCAAGGTAAAATATATGAGCATATGATAATTTTCATTAAAAATAACATTTATGTGTATAAAAATGTAAAAGAAATCCATTCTTTGTATTCTTACTAAATTTAATTTCAAAGAACCATATTGATATGGGATTCCTTCTGTATAAGTATTGCTTTTACTGGTTGATGAATAAAGCTGTTTTGGCCAATGGCTTAGCAGAGTAAAAGCAGGCAGGAAATAGAGAGAGTAGGTGGACTCAGGAAGATGCCATGGAGCTGCCCAAGAAGTAAGAGGCAACAAAACACAAGCCTCATGGCAATATATAAAATAATAGAAATTGAGTAATTTAAGACATAAGAATGAGCTAGAAACAAGCCTAAGCTGTTGACCAAACAGTATTGTAATTAATAATTATTCTCTGTGTGATTATTCATATCTGTGTGGCCAGGAAAGAAATGAGCAGTCTCCATTTACAAAATGGTGCCCACGGTCTGGGGCATGGATCCACATACAAGCACAGAAGATGAGAACCTGTGGGTTCCTTCCCGGCTAATGTGGTTTGAGGGAACATTAGTGAACAGGGTAGTTAGGCACATACAAGGATTCAGAATGCTTAGCTATAAAATCTGAAGAAAAACTATTTCTTACCTATATATACTGAGTAAAAAGAAAAGTCCTGGAGACTTAGATTAGAGTGTGAACTGGTAAAGTATTTGTTCAGCACATATGAAGCCCTGGGTTTGATTCCCAGAACTGTACAACACCCAAACATGGTGGCACATATCTGTATTTCTAGAATTAGGAAGTAGAGGCAAGAAAATCAGAGGTTCTAGGATATCCTATATAGCATGCTTTATGTTACTCTGAAATACTTGAGACTTTATCTCCAAAAAGAAGAGGAAGAGGAGAAAAAGGAGAAAAAAGAGGAACAAAGAAGCAAGAGAGGAGGGCAGGGGAAGAGAAAAGATGCAGGTAAGAGCATTGGTTATATATAATTAGGTTGTTGAAGCATGGCCTCTCTTGACCAAATGAAATAAACATTGATGGAAAGCAAGAGTATACTACAAAGCACAGCCACGTGAAAAGAATCCAGGATCTGAGTCAGTCTAATACAGTAAACTCAACATAGAATATTTTTAATGT
>NC_022009.1:78617599-78643969 GCF_000317375.1 Microtus ochrogaster
CCTCTGCCTTTCACATGATGGAATTCAAGGTGTGTACCACCACTGCCTGGCAACAAATAAGGTTTGCCTTCCAAAATCCTTAATGGAAGATGAACGATTAGCATGGGACTTCATGACACTGAAATGCTGTACAGCAAAAGACACCATCACTCAGGTAAATAGGCAGTCTGTAGAATGCCAAAAAAACAAAAAAAAAAAAAAACTACTAGCTATATGCTGACAAACGGTTGGTTTCTAAACATTACAAAGAACTTGAAAAATTAAACATCAAGATAATAAGCACACTAATGAAAACTAAGGGATAGAACTAAACAGATACCTCAAATTATGAAATACATCTGGAAAAGAATGCACCCACCACTTAGTAGTAATAACTTTAGTTATCATGGAAATGCAAATTAAAACTTTTTGGGGACTTTATATTACCCATGCCAGAGTGACTAAAACAAAAACACAAAGGACATCAAATGCTAGCATGGATACAGCATATATGAGAGCTAGTTAGGAACAAGCCTAAGCTATTAGCCGAGCATTCATAATATATCTCTGTGTCGTTATTTGTGAGCTGGCTGGCAGGACAGAGAAAGACTCATTTCAACATATAAGACAATTGTTTTACAAAATGGAAATGATAGAATTTCCTGTAGTAAGGCTCTGTGAAAAGATGTGATGTCTTGAAAAAAAAACAGCAGGTTGATATTTTCCAGAAATTGTTGGGTTATATTACAGTGCTTTGAAGTATAATGTCTGAATTATTAAACACAACTATGAGGAATGCCAGTTTCTTTTGGTAACTTGTAGGTTAATTGCCGAAAGGGATTACAGGCCCCTGGAAGACAGAATTGAGTATCCACACAATGCAGAATCATTTTATATTGTCTAGTTTCTGCTAATTTTCTAATCATCCTCATTCTGAATACAAAGTAGAGATTTTTTGAATCATTGCTATTTTGTTATATAAACAAATCTTATCATAAAGTTTATATGTTTATTGTCAATGACAAACTCATGCAGAAATAAAAGCTATTGAAAAGAAATGGTTTTCCTCATGGAAACATTGAAAGGAGTTCTTTGAAAAGACATGAAATTGTCTATTTTTTAAATCAATTTGAAACATAGAGGTCAGGCATAGTGCAGAATTCCTTGCAGCTAGGAGATGAATTCAGAAGGATCACACGTTCAAAGCAATTCTCAGCTACACAATAAATTTGAGACCCTATCACAAATCAACCCTAACCAGACAATAACACACAGCCGCAGCTGCCAGTTCTCCAGCACTGCTTTGGCTTCATTTTGGAGCTCTAATCTGGCCTTCTGTTCCCTTTGCAGAGACATGTCTGCAGTTTACCCTGGATGTCTTGACTCTGTTCTGCTGTGCGATGCTTTACTATTTTGTCTTTTGGGGGGACCCACTACCCAGCTCCCAAGTAAATCACACGTGGATACTTATTATTAGTTATGAATGCCTGGCCTTAGCTTGGCTTGTTTCTAGCCAGTTTTTCTTATCTTAAATTATATCATCTATCTTTTGCTTCTGGGCTTTTATCTTTCTCTATTTCTGTACACCTTTCTTTACTTTTATTCTCCATGGCTTTCTCTGTAGCTGGGCAGCTTGCCACCAATATCCTCCTCTCGTTTTCTTTCTCCTTTCTCCTACTTATACTACTTGCCTACCAGCCCTGCCTATCGTTGCTCCTGCCTTCCTAATGGCCGTTCAGCTCTTTATTAGACCATCAGGTGTTTTAGACAGGAAAAGAATCACAGCTTCACAGAGTTAAGCAAATGCAGCATAAATAAAAGTAACACACCATAAAATAGTATTCCCCAATACTATTCCAACTCTAAGCCAGGAGATTTTTAAATAAGGAGTTGCTCCTGAATAGAGATGGTCTTAGGACCATCCTACTGCCAACCAATCTCCTACCAAACCAAGTACAATGTGTCCTCTTGAAATACAGTTTTGCCTAGCATTCATACTAAAATTTACATGAGTTTCTAATAGTGGAAATGATGTGAGTGAAGTAATTACTATCTGATTGAATTTTATTCCCACTCCACAAGATGAAACACATACCTGGTAACAGTATTGGTCAAGAACCTGTGGCCTGACAGGACACAGACCCTAATGGACACCTGGACAATCTGAACACCACATTTCCCTGAAAGGCTTACAAATCTCCTATACTATAGCCCTCTTGTGCATAGTCTGGACCACAGCCAATCACACAGCTCATCAGTTTCCCTAATAATGAGACATTCTCTTTCATTAGCTGAGGAAATGTTTATGGGCTATACCGTCTTTTCAAAAAAGAAAGAAAGGATCACTTACCTCTTGATCTGTTGCATCTTTTCTGCTTAGCTAATATTTCAGTGCCTTAGAAATGTATATTGCATTTGAAGCATACAATTAAAGGTGATTTTTAAAAACAGTATTGGAGTTTTACTTTTAGAAAATATCAGAAGGATGGAGGAGATTGATCTGTGGGTAAAGTGCTCACCGAACAAGAATGAGTACTGATTTCATATGGCCAAAACCACATGAGGCCATGCAATCCCAGCACTCCAACAGAGGGGGAAGGTGGGGACACAGAATCCCCAGAAGCCCAAGGACTAGCCTGGAGTACACAGTGGGTAGGGGTGAGGAGGAAATGGGCACGGCCTGGGGAAGGGTGGGGAGAGGCAAAAGGCAAAGAACCAGTATCTAGAGTCATGACCTCTGACCTCTATAGGAACAGTCGGATCCACACACACGAGTGTCCCTGTGACCGAACACACAAACACAAAGATTAGAAAATAGAAATAAAAACATGGCTAGAAACATGGCTCAGTCATTAAAATAATGTTGAGGACTCAAGTTTGAGTAGCTCTCAATCACCTAGAACTGAAGCTACAAGGGATCCAGTGCCCTCTTCTGCCCTCTGTGAGTACATGCTCGCACACGCAAACACGCAAAAACACACACACACAAATGAAAACTAAATAGTCAAAAAAAAAAAACAGCAGAATATACAGAAACCTAAGAAAATGGACTATGGAAGATATTTTTCTTTAGAGAAATTTAACAAGCTTATTTTCTTATATATTTCTTGCCATACCTAAAATTATTCTTTTTAACTACTCCCTTTTGTTAAAAAAAATCCAACTATTCTGAGTATTCTGAATCAATGAACCCTGAGTTTTTGTTTATGATTGCATATGATAAAGGAAAACCGGGATGTGGGTCATCTGTTTGGTCATTCAGATCAATCAGCACTAGTATGGCAAGCACAACGTATTTAAATTTGTTCTACAGACTAAACCCAGAGACAGGAATTCTTACATCTGGGAAAAAGCAGCCAGATTTCTGAAAAGTGTTCATCCATCATCAATTCCAGGAACCAGATCAATGCCATAAACATGACTTGCCATGGAGGAGCCCATCAGAGACTATATGTTCTACCAGCAATTCATGTGTGGATGAGGAACACAAGAGCCAGTCACCAATTAACAGACTCTGCTCACCGTCACATGGCGCCCACATGGCAATCCAAATTCAAAAATAGCCTTTTCCTTAGAAAACACTTAAAAGAAGCTTATGGAATGCCACAGTTGTTTCTCACACCCACAGCTTCCCTTTCTGCCCTCTTCATCCCAGTTAGACTGCCATCCAAAGTCTTAGCTTCCAATCACTGAGGGAAAGTTTAGCTTGAGTGAAGGAGACTCCTAAGGGTCTGACTCAGAGGTCCAGGAAGGTGTGTTTGCATAGCCATCATCACTATCTCTCTCCCACTGTAAACATTTCAGTTTGACTGAGGCCTTGGGGTTCTAATGCTTGCATTCACTCTTTTTATTTATTAATAAAAAGTTCAAAGTCCCACATTAAATTACCTTTCATCGAGAGAATGTGCATACCTCCCTAGTACCATTCAGTCTAATCGGACAGTTTATACCTTCTCCCTTATTCATCACCTCTGAGGCGTTAGATGACCCTTGACTGTACACAGGTTAAGTCTGTGTTTCTGTTTCTTAGCCTTTGTTAATTACTCTAGTATTACCC
The DNA here is from genome assembly GCF_000317375.1 of Microtus ochrogaster. Lineage (NCBI taxonomy): Eukaryota > Metazoa > Chordata > Mammalia > Rodentia > Cricetidae > Microtus > Microtus ochrogaster. The sequence goes on from NC_022009.1 coordinate 78,621,636, forward strand.
GTTCATTTGTAGAGTCTTAGAAGAATAGATACATAATGTATGAACACTTAAATGGTTCTTTAGGAACAGTTAGATGTGCAGCCTAACTATGCTTATTAGATTATAGTAAAGGTGATTCTACATATTATACTGGTTCATGGTTGACTACTCAAAAACCGCCACTGGCTCCATATCACCTATCAAGTCATAGTCAACACCCTACACTATGGTCTTGTTGGACATCTCTGTTCCTCAGTAGGAACCCAGCCCCATTCTGCTACCAGCAGCTCTCTCCTTCCTCTTTCTTCATTCTCAAACATTTTTTGCTTTACTTCTTTCAACCTAAAACGGGCCTCCACGTTTTCATACATCTTCTTTGAGAGAACTTTCCCCATCACTTCTATTCAACTTTCATCACTAGTACCTTCAAATTCACAAAAACATTTGCTATACGACAAAACAAGTTGATATTAATGTACATACATTTTCGTAAATAATTTTGCAAAGTTAATCTGATCCAGTTTTGTTGTCTAATTTATAAACTGTGAGAAATATACTTTCTTGGACATTTGCTTGTAGGAGGAGGGCCCACTTATTTGTCCCAGCTACCCAGAACTGAAATAACCACACAGAAATTGTATTAATTAAATCAATGCTTGGCCCATTAGCTCTAACTTCTTATTGGCTAACTTTTAAATCTTAATTTAACCCATCTTTATTAATCTGTGTATCACCATGAGGATGTGGCCTACCAGCAAAGTTCCAGAAAGTCTATCCAGAAAGATCCATAGCGACTTCCTGACTCCACCCTTCTTCCTCCCAGCATTCAGTTCTGTCTTCCCTGCCTACCTAAGTTCTGCCCTAACAGGCCAAGGCAGTTTTTTTATTCATTAACCAATAAAAGCAACATATAAAAAGAAGGACCTCCCATACCATTTGCTGATAGATGACCTACAGAAAAGATGATCAATGCATAAAATGCCTTTAGAGGATTAAATGGTTGTCCTCCCTGGGTTTCCCAGGTTAACTACCCAGCCTTTAGGAAGGCACAGGTCTATATTTCCAGGCAACTGACTGACTAATGTGTTTGTGTTATCCAGAATACTGAGAAAAGTATAGGCTTTTAGCTTTCCACTTAGGCCTTATTTAGGGAAGTACCCAGATCTCTGACTCACTGGTGCCTTCATATGAGAACAATAATAGGGATCTTTATTACTGACTTATTTGATTTCCTCAGCCTCAGGGCTTTTTCCTAACCCTCATTGGTTTACCTGGTTATTTTCCATCTCTCCTGATGTATCACTTTCTTAATCAAACTTCCCATAGTGCTATAACTTCTTCCATTGACTACTCATCTTTCCTACTAGGAATTGTAGCTTCTGGAATGAAAGATGACACTGTGTTATCCCATAGGGTGTATCTGATATACTGAGTGACACGATGCAAAAGATAATTATTGAATATTTTTCACTTTCCCCCTTTGTCATTTATTTTTTAATTTAAATCCCCTAAGTGATTTTGTGATATGATTCTTAGCTATTTATTTTGGGCATCAACCACCACCATTATTTGATATAAAAATTATAATAAAATCATATGCAGAAAGTGATACAGGTTGAAAAAAGAATGCAACCATGAATGAGTTCAACAGATGACACATGTTCATTGTCATCCTAGTTTCATTGCTTGTTGCTCTGTTAACAGCACTCAGATCAGTTTCTCTGTTCCTAGAGTCCCCTGTGTAGGGAATGGTGCCACCCACAGCAGGTGACTCTTCCAAAGCCAATTAACACAGTTAAAAAAAATCTTCACATTCATGCCTCCAGAGCAATCCTATCTAGACAACTTCTCATTGAGAGTCTCTTTCTAGGTGAATTTAGATTGTGTCAACTTGACAATGAAAAGCAACCATCGCAGTTGCCTTCACTCCACTACCCGTAAACACGGGTAAGGTAGCTATTTCCTCTGGGTATCACATACCCATTACCATCTCAACACAGAGCTGCTGTGGTAACCTGTAGAAGGTTTGGCCCACAGCCACCCTGAGGAAACGAAGCAGAACAATACAGCTGATGGTTATGTCTATAGTAATGAGGCTGTTAACATTTCTTGTCATTCTTGTGATCTCAGAGGGTGCTAAGCACACAGTAGAGAGAAAGATGACTTGGGGTGGAGCTATCACACTGTGCTCAGCAGTTCCTTAAGCTGAACTTGGAGAGAATTCCTTCTTTAGTCTATTGGTACCCTCAATGTTTGGGTTGAACTGAAATAATACTTGTAATAATTTGGTTTAAGCAACATAGTTCTTGACTGTTTTTGTTTTATATTTTTTGTGTATGTGTGCATATTTTTTCTATATATATGTGGGAGGAAGCACACATGTATGCTTGCTTCTGTATGTGTTTCTTCAGGGATGTACATGTGTATGTATGTTTCTTATTTGTGTGTGAAAGTACATGTGTATGTCTGTTTTATATACATATATGTGAGTGGGGAAGCACTTAGTATGTTTGCTTCTTTATGTGTGTAGGGATACACATGTGCATGTTTGTTTCTAAATATGTGGGATATAGATGTGTATGTTTGTTTCTGTATGTGTACGGGGAAGCACATGATAACATTGTAAAAATCTGAAAGCTAATACAAATAAATCCTCTCCTTCAATTTTAGAGTAAAGGTCAGGGTTGACTAGTGCACACTGGAAAGAGGAAAAAGGAGTGTATACACTGCATGTCTTTATTTGCACAAGTGTTAATGAAGGTAAAGTTTCCCAACCAATGAGGTGATGACAGCTACTCAGGGAGATCTGGCTGACAGTTCCTGGCAATGCAAAGATCCCCAAGGGGCTCAAACACAGTCACAACCCCACACATTTAAAAACTTGCAGTCACTGTCAATCCATATGCGAAATTCTGCTAGAAAAGGTTCAGGCACGTAGGACTTAAGGAACTGAAATTCAACACCCAGAAACATGACTTTCCATTGCCCTTAGCTGCCAGAATCACATAATCATGTCTGTCTCACATAAATAAAAAAGACCATGGAAATTACAACTCATTTCCATGATAACACCTAGCTTATACTACCCCATAATTTACAAAATGCAAGACATCATGCAAATGGAGGAAGCTTTGGGGAAAATTAAAAACTTTATGGAGCACAGTAATAAACAGGAAATTAAATAAAGACAGGAAATCATTTGAAGTGGAATGATCCAATCTAGCCTTATCTGAGGAAATAATATAAAGATAAAATAAGCATTCAACTGTATACTTCTCTCTGGCTCTCTAGATTGTGTAACAGAAGTTCTCAATCCAATATTATAAATCAATCCACACCTGAATAGTAGGAAGGCAAAAGGAAGATTTCTCGTATATATAATTACATAATATAGTAAGTTTTTACACGGGAGCATTGTTAGACTACAGAAGGTAGGGAACTTAAGGATGAAACACCATGCCTTTAACAGTCAGGACAGAAAAGTGAGTTTAACAAGATGATACTCAGACAGCTCACCATATGACTCAGTGGTCAGATCTGAGTCCTGTATTTTGTCACCATTTTGTCTTCATGCCTCTCTCAAGGACGATATTCAAATATACCCCGTCACACACTAATCTGAAAGCCTGGCTAATCCGAAAGGAACAAAGTAGCTTCCAGAAACAGTCATCTTGTGCACTTGGACAACAGGAAAGTAAGCAACGCAGGGAGCATCGTGCGAGGGCAGAGAACACAGATGGGTGACGTTAAAGAGTACACAAGCAACTGAGACTTTCCTGACGTACACTGGCATGCACGGAGTTTCAGGAGTGTAAACGTCCCTGTGCCCAGAAGTTAGAAACCCTGAGCCCACATGTTAAGAGGATAATAACCACACTGATTAACTGTAAACGTCTCCTGTAAACAAGGGAACTGTGGAAGTACAAACAAGTAAAAGCAAAACCACAGGCCTCTGAGAACGGACTCCGTCTTGGCTCCTTGTGAGAGCTATTAGTTAAAGTGTTTTGTTTCTCTGCAAGGGAAGAAAGTAAGCATGGAAACTATATAGTCAATCAGCAGATGAAAACCATCCAGAGAACTGGGCCCTGACATCTTTAGGAAATGCATACAGACCAGTTGGAACACACCCTCGTATCTGTCCCTGCCGTATATCAGAGGCAGCTGGCAGCGGATACAAAGACACATAGTGCTCTTGGAGCATTTCACACAATTCAGCACCGATAGCTCAGTTTTCAGTAATTTAAACTCAAATGTGTTTGAATATGTGCGCAGTAAAGTACAAAGTCTTCATTTTGTGCCACTTCGCACCCCTTTTATATAATTTTGCACATTTTTCCGAGTCTGAATTTCAAAATTTCTCTCCAAACTCACTAAGAGAATCTTCAGGTATAATCATAGAAATCTTGTTTAAAATTGCTGTGGTTTGGATCCTAAATATTCCCCAAAGGCTCAAATTCTGAAGGCCAGGTGGACAGCCAGCATTGTAAGCAGCAGCTAGCTGCTGTACTCATTAGCAGTAGCGAGAGGAAGAACTTAGGCCATCGCTGGACAGCCACGAGTGTTGGGTCCCAGTCCTTTCCTTTTCCTCCGGTTCCTTGGCATCAGACATGAGCAGCTTTATTCTGCCGTGTGTTCCACCCTTGACGTTCTCTCCCTCACAGGCCTGGAGACAAGGGAGTAAGTGACCATGGCTGAAACCTCAGAAATCAGGAACCAAAATAAACATTTCTTGCCTTTATCTATCATTTCATGTTTGATCAATGAATATCTAACACAATGGTGAATATTTTGTTGAAAATACTTTCTCACAGTGGCTCTACACATGACCTCCTGTCAACCCAATTAAATGCACGCTGACACCGCTTCTCAACCAAGTCTGTTGATGATTATAGAACAGGTGCTGTTAGACAGCTTATTTCAATATCAGATAGGCACATTCCTATACACAACAACAATAGCAAAATTACAGTTCTGAAGTAGCAACAAAAATAGCTTTCTGGTTGGGATCACCACAACATGAGGAACTGTAATAAAGGCTACAGCATTAGGAAGGCAGAGAGCAGTGTGCTAAGGATCCAGGTAGAGGAGAGGTACTGCACCCCACTACCCTGCTGTTACTGGAATCCAGCAGCAGCCTTGACCATGAGTTAAAAAAAAAAAAAAACTCTGCTAACAGTTAACAGTAAATGAAATTCACCATTCTTTACTCATATTCAGAAGAGAAATGTACTACATGATTAGAAAAACTGGAACTTCTTGTGTTAAAATATTATAAAAACAAAAAATGCTGTTAGATATGCATGTGAGCACGTGTGTGTGTGTGTGTGTGTGTGTGTGTGTGTGTGTGTGTTATGAGAAGCCCACTTAAACCAAAGCCTCCTTAAACGGCAAAATTTCACTTCTGAAATCTAGAAAATGAATTTTTATGTAAATTCTTTGACAAGTCAAAAGATTTTAAGTTATTTAGAAGAAATACTTAATAAATTCCAAGTAGAGCTTCAATGTTTCTTTTGCATTCTTCAGTAAAAAATCTTAAATTAGTATCAAATAACATATAGTTTCCACTCAGCTCTTTGGGGGATAAAACAGCTGAGGTGTAAACACTTCCACACATTGTTTAGTCAAGCAGATGATAAACCTCAGGTCTCAAACTGACAGAATGGCAGAAAAGTTCCTTGCTGCTCCTCGAGCAGCATCTGGAAAGTTTCCACAGATGTGTGTTCATCTGGCCTAGTGGAAATGGCTCTCAGAGGCAAAGGCTGAACAAAGTCAATAAGCTTGAGGATGCACATGAGGCAAAATTAGAGAACCGGGAAAGTTGAAAGCTGACTGTTTATAATCCTGAAGTTGAGCAGCTTAAATATATGCACAAGCAAATCACAGTTTCTCTGAAGTATTTTAATCTAAAATAAGCAAAATGCTGGTAGCGGATTGACAGTAATCATCTCAGTGGGCATGACGATGGATACCTGCAGCCTCAGCACATGAGGGAGACAGGAAGTCTGAAGTCAGCCTGGGGTACACAACACCAAGCCAGTCAGGGATATGGAGCAAAATGCTATCTCAAAAATCTTAAAAGAAAGACATACTATACGTTTAATAGAAGTGAACCATCTCTGACTTCTACTTCCCTGTGCCTTATTTGTCTTAAATGAAATTATCTTCAAAAGTCAGGAACATTTATTAACCTAAGGCCCACTCCTTCAGTCAAAATAGAATACAGTGTTTGAACATCCATAACTCTCCCATCTTTCTACTGTATAAACAATCAACAGGAGGAAGATAAAGTTAAAGGCTAAATGGATCCTGAAGATGTTAAGCCCCATGTTCATCTTCAGAGTGAACACATACCTAGATCCTGAGACCCTCCTTGTATTAGGAGAAGAGAAATTTTGTCCTCTTAGGTAATAAAATATACTTATTGAAATAAATAGAATATCGAGGGTGTCAGGAAAGGTGTGAGAAAAATTGTTATCAGTCTATGTATCATGCTACACTTATAATGTGTTAAATGCTTTCTTATCAGTCCCAACGTATTGTTACTCTGACATCTGGTGAAGCAACAGGGGATCTGAAATGTAAAATCTAGCACAAATCAGAATATTTTATTACATGCAATTTAGACACTGACCATTATCCTATTACTGGGAGATAAGCTTACTAATTAAGGCTGTCCATTTTTTAATAGTAAATTATACAACAACTCTTAATTCAATTGATACATCATCATTTGTGTTATAACATACACAAATTCCATATGGCTAATTTTTTAAATCTTTATTTATGCAATACTCAGCAATACCAGCAATCACCAACTGTTTCCTCATGAGTGACATAATTGTGTGTAAAATGTCCCTGGGAGCCAGAGTTTACAGAAGAAATCATAAAAATGATAAGGTAAGAGAAATGCTCCTTAAATCAGTGTTTGAATCTATGATTGACTTTAAACAGCATTGGTGAAAAAAATTCATCCCCCAATCAATATTATGCATGACTTGCAAATGATTATTATGTGAAAAAATTCATTCCCCAATCAATATGACTTGAAAATGACTATTATGTGCACCACCATACAGAGCCCAGATGTGTCCTTTTGGCACATATACTAGGTAACTACATAATAAAGAAGATGCTTAAGTAATCTAAAAGGAGGCCAGCAATGCCGCTCATCAGGTAAAGGCACTTGCCTGCAAGCATGATAATCCAAGGTCGATACTAGTGCCCATCGGATGGAAGAGAGTGAACAGACGTCCCAAACTCTTCCTTCACCTCCACATGCACACCATGCATGTATGGTCACACACATACACAGCATACACCAGTCACACATACACTGAAGAAAGAAAAAATAACAAAGAGAAAGAATAAATATGCAAAAATAAATCAACAGAAAGAAACTAAAATGATAATGAAGTCACATTCTTCCACAGTGTACAATTTCTGTGCAAAACAAACAACTGGGTGGATTGTGAGTTCAAATAAGATAAATTAGCAATATTCATCCAATTTTAACATTATTAATACCTTAATAGCATTGTAAATGTACAGGATAAGTAGAAAAATACTACACACACACACACACACACACACACACATACACACACACACACAAGAAAGAAAAGAAAAATCTCAAAACTCTCAAATTGTAACAGACAGCATGTTATGTTACCAGGATGGTAGCACTGTCAAAGATTTCCATTAGAAATAATCACACATCATGATACACATGGTTAGAAATGGTAGATAGTCAAAGAAAAGTAACACAAAATAAATTAGCAATTTAACAATGAGAAAAGAATGCAGCACCCTCAGCATATCTGATCTCATCTGATAGTGGAAGATAAGCAGGGTTGGACTTGAAGGGAAGGAAAAGACACAGATATTCTTCAAAAGTAGATATACAAACGTTCAAAAGATTTTTCACATCAAATATCTACTAAGGACATACAAGCCACAACCAAAATGAGATACTACTTAAGAAATACTGCCATTTTTCTTATTTAAAACCCCCAAAACAGAAGCAGAAAAAATTCCTGTTGACATAGATATTACAACCGTTTTTGGCATGCTGAGCATGGGCAGCACTTCATGACGTGACAGCTACTTGATAAGTGAAGGGCAGTGGGTGTTATTATGGCTGCCAAGCTCAAACAGATGAAAGCAGAATCTCCAAGACACATTCTTGTTCTCGCTTGAGGGCGTCTCCCCAAGCAGTGTGTAGCAATATAACCCCCAAAGCAGAAGTCCAGAAAGCCCAGATTAGGAAAAGGAGCCACATTAATACAGAGCAGAAGAACTAGACTAGCAGAAGTGATTTGGGGAGTAAAGAAGGTACCACATAGTGAGACATCACCTGAGCAAGACTTTACTATTCAAACATATGACCCCATCTCAAGACAGTCTAAAACCTATGAAGCAAAATTTGATAGAACTGAATGAAGTTAGAAAAATCTATACAATCACTTATAAATTAAAACCCAAAAACCTACTAACAAGTTCACAGAACGTGAAGACATAATCAGCATGGTTATAACACTCTGGAAGGAAGGTGACATTTAATCAACACTAATAATCAACATGACAACAGTAAAACAGACGGTTTTCCATGTGTGTAGAGAGCATCCTATATGACACATGTGAATTTCAAAGACGTGAAAGCATACAAGTTTATTATTCAACTATTACAGAATTATACACAAATCAAAAACCCATGCCTATCATGTAAGTTCCCAGATGAAATCCTTCCTAAAAAACATTAAGACATGATAAATCTACAGTTTTTAAGATAGCAGAAGATTTGAAGAGGGAAGAATGCAGACCCAGGAGGAGCTCAGAAACACAACAGGGACATGATCAGTCATTATTATAAAGGGTACTAATGAGAAAAGTCAGTTTTTCAATATTATAATGTTAGAATTTGGTATGTTTTCATAAAGATAAAACCTATACCTATCCTTTACATTAAAAATTACTCAAAAAGGAACATAATTATAAATGAAAACAAAACTGTTTATTAAAAATATTTTATATTATGTTAAGAAAAGGTATCATAGACAAGATGTCAAAAGTAGATTCCATCAAACAAACAATAACAAATCCAAATATATAATCAACTGTCTATATTGGGATGTTGTGCACTCTTGGTAGCTCCATGGCAACCAGGAAAACATAAGAACAACACTACATCTGTCTTAGACATGAGGACAGCTTTCTTATCTTCAGACTGCTTGTCCTGAAACAATGCGGTCTAGTAACTACCACACAGCATGTACGCTGTGTACTCCTGGGTCTCTGGAGGAAGAGCTTCGGTTCCACAAAACTGCAATGCCATCTTACATAAGAATCATGGACATGCACAGAGCTTCACGCCCTGAGGGTCCTAGATCTAGTTTCTCCTGGATATTTAGCAATGATATTATTTGAATTTTATGAGAAATGATGCTTTACAAAAAAACTACAAGAATGCATACATTAAAAACTGGGACAAAAATCACAAAATAAAAAATCAAGTCAATGACTGATAGGAATTGCTTTAAAAAAGTCTTAAAATACGAATAGAAAATCTGGTAAGAATGTACATAATATTTACACAGACAATTCAACAGAAAAATCAATGAAGATCTAAAACTCAGAAGATCAACCTTCTTAGTCATTAGAGAAGTGCCAATTAAAATCACATAATATATCATTACGGAACTACTAGAGTGCTAAAATCAACACTGAAACAAACAATGTCCAGCGCAGGGTAGAAAAAAGGAGGCCTGACACCCCTTAGGTCATAAGAAATTGTAGAGATACTCAGAGAAACATGGAAATATTTTTTAAGATTAAATCTGTCCTTTACATACAACTCAGCAATTATGCTCATATTTACTCTAGAAAATGAAAAGTTCTCAGACAAAATATTCATAAATCTATATTTACATGAGCAACACTTATAATCATCAACATCTTGCATATGTGTGTAAATATGTATGCATGAATATATGTGTATATGTGTGTGCACAAGTGTTTGCACACATGATTGTAGAGGCTAGAGGATAACCTTGAGTTGTTTTCCATTTAACAGGAACCTTTTCTTTTCATTTTTCCTTCCTCCCTCCCTCTCACCTTCCCTCCTTCCATTCATTAGGTTTTAAGACAGGGTCTCACACTGACTTGGGGCTCACCCAGCAGGATAGGCTGGCTAGCCCATGAGTCCCAGAACTGCCCATCTCTGCCTGCACTGCTCTGGGATTACAAGAAAGTGCCACACACTATGATTTTTGTATGGATTCTGGGACCCAGACTCAGACTGGCCCTTCTGCTCTCAGCAGAGCTCTATGGTTATAATCAATGAACAGTTTGCATCTGCTTTTGTGATATAACACTGTCAAAAACCATCTTGGAAGGAAAGGATGTGTTTCAGCTCACATCATCTATGGAGGTCATGGAAAGAGATCAAGGAAGAACCTGGAGGCAGGAACCGACGCTGAGACCATGCAACAACACTGCTTAGTGACTGGTTCAGCTTGCATTCCTATACAACCTAACTAATGAATCAGATGTGGCACTGCCCACAGTGAGCTGGGCCCTCCCATGTCAATCCTTGATCAAGAAAATGCCCCATGGGCCAATCTAATGGAGGCAGCTGACGCTCCCTCTTGCTTGGTTTATGTCATGTTGACAAATTGTAACCAAAACAATTACCAAAATCTTCAATAAGCCAAGCACTCTTCAGCTCATGCTGCCTGGCATTCTTTAGAAGAACAAGTGTAGATACACACAACACTGTACACTGCATCAAACAAAAGAAACAAGATGCAGCATGCTACACATTATCTGACGCCACTGACATGGCCATTGTGGAACAGTTAAATAGAGCATCAGAGAATAAATTGACAGCTGGCCTGATGTTAGAGTTAGAAATACAACTAGAGAGGACAAGATGACAGAGGTGTGTTTGTACTGATGGCTTTACTAAAATTATTGGAATCGATGCCACAGTAGATTGTTACATGTAAGTTGTAAAACGATGGGTTTGATGCAAAATATCTTAAAAGGGATCATTCATATTTTAAAAAGGATATTTCTGATCAATAAACAAAATCATAATTCTGAAAGATAGTTATAATTAAAGTTCCAGAGGCCCGACAGTCAGTAAAGAACATACTCACTTGGGCTGTCAGGTCTATATAGAGGACACACATGTAAACTGCCCATAAAAAGAATACATACATGTATTTCAACCAAACACTATTCAACACCATGAAATTCAAAAGCTAATAATCACTTTTTAAAAAGCCTATTGTGGTAATTGTGAAAAAATGCACCAAAAGAAGCACTTCCATTAAAATTTCTCTGCATGATCCAACCATCTTTATGAATAGAAGCAAGTGGAGCTCCACATCAGTAAGAGACAAATATGGTCAATTTTGTCACAGCACATGCTGTTAAGGGGAACACTAGCATTTCCCGACCCTTTATAAAAAACGTGGTCTATCCAAGCTTTGGAAACTACTGGAAAAATTATTTTTGTGTCTCCCTGTACACACGTTTTCACCAACAGTTTTGCTATGACCAAAACAGAGGTGAGATAATCCACCAGAAACGCAGAGAAGACTGTGACGTTTTCCTAGGTGCTGTGTAGGAGCAGACTAGAAAACAAAAGGACACTTGACTAGATCTTGGCTATAAAGTCTTATCATGAGCTGTTGAACCCGAAGTAAAACACGTTCTTAACAAGCTCCCAGACGAGCAGAATGCATCCTTGAGACAGCAACAGATGGAGGGGGCATGCAGAAGTGTGGAGCAGCCCTCTTCTGTGATCTGCCTGGTAGCATCTGGGGTGGGTAAAAATGGGTTGCTAGTGACTCCAAAGCCATATGAAATACAGTTGTGAGAACTTCTGAGGATTCGTAGTTGTGTCTGTAACACTTTAAAACGTAAAATTAAGTAATTGGTAGAACACGAAGACCAAAGAAAATATTTATACATATTATATATGCATATGTACACAGAAATCCTTTTATGAATTATGGGAAAAATGTGAGATAAACAATTTTGTTTTAGTTTCAAGAAATGAATAAAGCATATATACAATATTATAAAAAAGTTCTAACCTCCAAAATAAAGTCATTTTACTTTTAAGAGATACAGTTTATTTGGTGTGTGTACATGTGTGTGTGTGTGTGTGTGTGTGTGTGTGTGTGTGTGTGTGTGTAGACAGAACCAGATTCCCCTGGAGCTGAAGTGACAGGAAGTTGCAAGTTCCATGATGCAGGTGCTCAAAAATGAACCTGTGTTTTCTGCAAGACCAACAACGCCTTCACTACTGATTCACCTCTCCTGCCCTTATTTTTCCCATGATATTTCTCTTAATTTAAAATTTCTCTCTTTCCTCCACAGGATATTGTGCATGTAGTTAAGGATGGAATATCAATGAATTATTGTTATATCATTATACTACCCCTGTATCTCAATTAGAGTATAAACATAGAAAAGAATGGGCCTTGGGGAAGCATTTAACATCCAAACGATGGAAGACTGTGTCCTAATTAGCCCTTAAAACATCCTGACTCTCCAAATGAGCTTAAAATATAGTAATATAATTAAAAGTTACCATTTGAAAATTGATCAAATATAAGAATCAGTCTTATTATTAATCCATTACCACCATTATCAAATTAATAGGTAGAAAAACACAGACAAGTTAAAAATGTAAATTCTAAGACTTTTTACTTTCTGTGACTTCTGTGCCGAATTTCCACCTTTAAGATACAAACGAAAGAGATACATAACACCTGATGAACCGAACAAAACCACAAATGTCAGGTCACAGAGCTGATGCCTTTCACATCTTACATTACAGTCGAATCATCTGGACAGAACACATATGCTCTGAAGCACACTGTCTTAGAAATCAAGGAACTCTTTTGAGCCAGCAGGCACCTGAGTAACAGCTCAGTCAGTGAAGTACTTATGAGACAAGCATGAGGGCCTATGTTCCATCTCTGGGATCCATAAGACAGACCAAAAGCAGTGCTGCATGTAAGAGAGACAGGCAGAGACCGACACAGGTGGATCTCTGTGGTTCGCTGTTCAGCCAATGCAGCTTGTTTGGGGGCTTCAGCTAGGAGAGACCCTAACTCAGAGAAACAAAGTAGACAATGTACGAGGCATGACACCAGAGATTGACCTCTGGCCTCGACATAAACATATACACATAGCATACATATGGATAGGACAGTATAATTATCTAATTAATTCCACAATATGTGTATAATTACACTTTTTTCATATAGAAGAGTGTAAGATATGCCTCTTCTAAAAATAGAGACTATTAAATTCTAAATATTAGAAAAAATACTATAACAAATATCAACTGCTTTTAAATTTTCAGTCACCAGCAAACAACTTACAGATTCTAACTCCACCATGTGAAATTCATATACACACACATAAACAGTGTAGTTAATCCTAATGACAAACAGAGCTAGTATAACTTCGATTATCATCAACATTTGTTTTTCAATCTGTAAACCTAATGTTCAGTTGCTGTGGATGATGGTTTATTTATTCACCATTGAATAAATAAAACATAGATAAAATAAAAGACGCCTAGCCCATACTCTCTGCATTTGTTTTATAAAATGGATTACCATCTGCTGAAGAATATTGCTTAAGGTTTTCCTATGTTTGGGGAAGTAATTGGTGTTTCATAAAATTATTACAGGTTACTGGAAAAATAGTGTATCCTATGAAGCTACACATTAAATGTGCTTAAAATACATTCTATAGAAAGCTTTATGAATTGCAAAAAGTTCACTTCAGAGCATAGGGAAGCTAGTCAACCACCACAGTAGAAGTCCTTGTTTAACAAAAAATGACTTAAAAATTACAATCCACACTTTCACATCGTTCTTGTGACATGTCAGTAAGTTAGCTTATTGAGAACAAAGATTTTTGCAGCAATATTTTCAACAAAGAAACATTTCTTGAATGATCTGAAGCAAACCTCCAGTATTAACTGATCAATCACCAAAGACATTGTCAGGATTAACTGATCAATCACCAAAGACACTGAGGACACTGTCAGGGTTAGCAATACTTTGGTATAGATTCATCATAAATGCTTAGTGAAACTCAAGAGCATCTAAATATACTTTAACCAACAGGTTTTTAACTACTACCAGTGAGCCTAGACACATTCTAGATGTTTATGTACTCTTATTTTGAAGCAGCTAGGGATTCTTTAATTATCTAGTCTACCATCCCCAATTTAATGTCCTCTAGCACAAGGCAACTTAAAATAAACTTAAATTGAATTTATTACATATAATTGTATTGATGTCCCCTTTGAAGACAAAATATGCTTAATAGATGGTGCTCATGAGAAGCCAGAGAGAATTAGATTCCTCTTTTACCAGACTTACCCACTGCTCATAGACATTGTCAGTCCTAATTCTAATTTGATGAAGAAAATTCAATTATTATAACCCTAGAAGGTTAAATTACTAGACTTTTCTTCAAGTTATATTTTTGTGTCCTGCTAGGCAAGACTTCCCACTGTAGAACCATGTTTCTTCTCTCCATTTTCAAATGAGCCAACCTTCGCTCAAGTGCATTTGCTCGACACTGTGCATGTAGTTAAAGCCAGTATTAGCCCCTCTCATTGTTTCCTGTGATGCTACGGTGTCCACAGGGACACAGAAATTTTCCAAGCAAGCAAATTTCTTTACATTCCAGCTCTTCTAGATAATTCTAGGCAGCTGTCTAAACTTCCCAAGTCAGAGCTTCCTCATCACCTAAACAGGAATCCTGATTCAGTATCATCTTAAAGCTTTATAGGCAGTAAGTGCAGAGAGCCCTGGCTGCTATATAAATTCCCGCCCCTTTCCCTTTTCTAAGTGCAATTTCTTCTCTACTTAGATTAAGAGTTGTCATCCTATACAGAAACTCAAAATAGCTGTTCTAGAAGATATTAGTTTATCCCTTCATTGGGGTGGGACCTTAATTTAGTATCCACTAATAATTCTGTTGCCTAAAGCACCTTATTAAAATATGCTTTCTTCAAAGAAGATATATTAATGCACTGAGATTTTTAAAGTACAAGTGTGTTTTTTAACAATATGAGTCATATGAGAGATAAAAAACATGTAAAGGTTTTAATCTATACAGTGAAATATTATTTAAAACATATTATTGGAACATTCCAAGTTTCTTCCCATAATTATCTATATAAACACTAGCATTACATTGTAATTTAATAAATACACAATAGACATTAAACAACGAACACACAATTTAATAATGATTGTGACAAAAACCAAATTCTCCCACATAAGCATTCAACATGTGCACTAGTTATTTTTCAAGTGTTTTTAACTTTGTATGTATGTGTGTGCGCCAGCCTGGGGATACACACCACATGTACATACAGAAGCCTGTAGAGGCCTGCAGAGGTACGAGATTCCCCAATACTGGAGCTACAGGCAGCTGTGAGCCACAGTAGTGGTGCTGGGAACCAAATCAGATCCTCTGTAGAGCACTGCGCACTCTCCAGCCCCAAGGCTAGACATTTCCAATAAATTTTACATACACACATGTAGTATCCCAACTTAGAAGCAAAACCTTAATGCCCCTTGCACTGTTTAGCTTAGTTACAGAGTGATTATGTTCATCCATTAACATATCCTTGCTATGACACTTAGCCTCATGACAATCATACTATTTTTAAATAGAAGGCTTCAAAAATGTGTTAAGTAATATGACTATAAAAACCATATTAGCAACTTGAAAACCCAAAGGAAAGAGAAGCAGAGCAGACTTTGAGGTCAACCTGAGTTACATAACAACTTTATAGTCGTCTGGACTACATAGTGATTACTTTTCTCAGAAGAAGTTAACTCAAATAAGGAATAATAATTATTTGGTTTCTTCTCAATGGCAGAGATATTCTGGCAGATATCCCTGTAAAACTATTACTTGTATCTTTTAACTCACTTTGAAGCAGATATAATTATTTTTAACATCCAACATCTACCTTATAATTAGACTATAATCACCATTATGTACATTATCATCTGTTTTCACAGTGTTTAGATAGGTCAGATTTGTAAAACCTAATTTCTATCTTTTCATACAATCTTCACTGTTCTTTATTCAAAGTAACAAATGTACTCAAAATTTAAAACACCACCAATAAACCAGTTTATAAAACTATGTTTGCAATCCTTTTAAGGATTTCCTAAAGTCATTTGCGACATTTGTGTATACATAATTTTCTACACTTGCAACAAAATGAAGGAAAAAGAAACAGTAGTAGCAGAGGTAAACACATCCACTGAGATGTACCAACATGTCAGCAAAGAACTAGATAATTTTCATGTTCACCCATCATGTGATTTGCAGACTAAAGCAGCAGAGCCAAGACTTCCTTTCTTCCAGTGTTATGTTCTTCATACTAACTGACTAGTCAGTACTACCATGGCCCATTATACATACGTGCCAAGGAATTTACTTTTTGTCCCATTTGCATGTATTTATTGGTCATAGTACAATGGGAACATCTCTGTAAACGGAGACTGCTTCTTTGTTTTTCACCCATCCAGACTCAAATAATCACACAGAAACTATATCAACTACAACACTGTTTGACCAATAGCTTAGGTGTATTCCGAGCTAGCTCTTACATTTTAAATTAATCCATTTCTATTAATCTGTGTATCACCATGAGGCTGTGGCCTACCAGATAGGTTTTGGTATCTTTTTCCATTGGCAGCTACACAGCATCTCTCTGACTCCACCTTCTTTCCTACATTATCTTTCTTAAGATTTCCTGCCTGGCTTTACTCTGCTAAGCCATTGGCTGTAGAAGGAGCTGCAGACTGCGTTCCTGCCGCCCAGCTCCTGGCCGCCTGGCTAGCTTAGCCCCCGAAATAACAACACACAAATTGTATTCATTTAAACACTGCTTGGCCCATTATATCTAGCCTCTTCTTGGCTAACTCATATATCTTGACTAGCTTATACCTGAAATAACAACACACAAACTGTATTTTTTTAAACACTGCCTGGCCCACCAGCTCCAGCCTCCCACTGGCTAACTCTCACATCCCGATCAACCCATCTCTAATAATCTGTATAGCACCATAAAGTAATGTCTTACCAGGAAGATTCTAGCCTATGTCCATCTTGGGTCAGAGCTTCTTCGCATCTGCCTCAGAGAAGACAGCTATGGCATCTGGCTCACTTCCCTTCTTCCCAGCATTCTGTTCTGTCTACTCTGCCTACCTAATTTTCTGACCTATCAGACCAAGCAGTTTTCTTTATTGATTAACCAATGAAACAACAGATTGACAAATGACCTTCCCACATCAATTGGCCACAACAGCTTTTATTCATAGACCAATAAAAGCAACACGTCTCCAGAAAGACAGCCTACATGACATCTCTAGACAAACTTCTAAGAGATTGTCTCAAATTTATATCATGATATTTCCCAAGTATGGCCCAACAAGTACATTAATAGTTTTCTGTTTACATAGAAAGGCAATTTTCTAAGCATTTCAAGAATTTATCTTAGCATAAACATCCAACAGAGGAACTAGAAAATGGAATCATTTCTGAATCCTCTTGAAGCCTAAATGCTGCCATCAATTTTAAGAATATAATCTTATTTATTTCATTTTACTGTTAACTATAAAAAAAACTAGAGGAATTCACTCAGCAAACAACACATGTCAACAAGTGTTTGGCACAATCAAAAATACAATGAAGGAAATAAAGACACAAAACAATGTTCCACATACGAGACATGGCTGAAGTAAGACAGACAGTCGAGTGAATTTAAGAAAAGATAGGATGAAAAATAAATAAATAAAAATTTTTAAAAAGATGGGATGGATAGGACTATAGTTTCTTAACAAAGGGGATTTGAAACAAATACCTTGACTTTCTGAGAAAATGAAAAGGGGAATCATTCTGACATGCATAGTGCAGGAACAGCAGAACAGAGCCTGCAGCTTTATAGTCAAAGCAGATATGTACAGATGTTCAGTCACCCTTAACAACTAGAAAGTGTCACACCCTAAGTGAACCCTCAAGTCTACAATGTATTCTAGTCTGTGGTATCAGACAAATGAAAAGGGCACATGCTAGGTGACAGGTTTAAAGTGACATTGCCATTATTTCATGATCTGAACTAGCTCGAATAAGGGTGGAGAACAGCAGGTGTCCAGTGGGAGGACCGGGGAAGGGAAATAAAGATGTCATAAGACAAAAGCAATATCTGGACCAGAAGGTCTTATGGAAGCTGACAACTTATGCCAAACAAGTTTATTAGGAAGGACAGCATTGAACCTATGTCAGACTCCTACAAGCTCTCTGATCTCCAAGAGCCCCCATGAGTCCTGGTCAACTGATTCTGTAAGCCATGTTTTTTGGTGTCTCTGATGCCTATGGTTCCTACCATCCTTCCTCCCCCTCCTCTGCAGGATTCCTAGAGTTCAGCCTAGTGTTTAGCTGTGGTACTCTGCATCTGTTCCCCTCAGTTGCTGGATGAAGTCTCTCGATCTCTTTAATAATGATTCTGGCCGGGTGATGGTGGCGCACGCCTTTAATCCCAGCACTCGGGAGGCAAAGGCAGGCAGATCTCTGTGAGCTAGAAGAGCTAGTTCCAGGACAGGAACCAAAAAGCTACGGAGAAACCCTGTCTTGAAAAAAAAATAATAATGATTCTGCTAGGCTCTGGACCCAGAACACTCTGCAGGCAGGAGAAGCTGTAGGTCAAAGGTTCTGTGGCTTGGTTGAATGTACCAGTCCCTCCCCATGAGGCCTTGCCTGGTTGCAGAAAATGGCCAGTTCAGCATCCATGTCCCCCATGGAGTTTCCATTGCCCTGGGTTTCCCCCTCATCTCTGAGATGCTCCCCTCCCATTCCAGTGATTTGTCCCAGTGTTTCCTCCCACCCCCATCCCAGTTGATTCCTCCTGCTCTCAGCCCCACCCACCCCAGACCACCCATGAAATCTATTCTATTTCCCCTTACCTGCATCCCCTTTAAGCCCCCCTGCTACTTAGCTTAAGCAGTCTTAAGCCTCAATTACAGACATCCTTCCAAGCACATGTTCTAAGTTCCCTGAGCTGACAAGTGTCCTGTGCTTGCTATAAAGCTATGGAGGGGAGGTGGATGTGGAATTCAAAGTTTGACTCCTCCATCTTGGCATAGTCAGTAGTTTTTAAGAGTCACATATTAGAATATGCTATTTGATATAAAACATTCAGAAATATGAATGATAAGCTCTTTGGCCTCCTCCGTGTCACATTCCTCTACTCTGGTTCTTGCAAACACCCCCTTTTCAGAGGCAAATGCTGAACTCATTTTCTTTTGATGTTTTTATCACTGTAGGGTAACTCACAGCGTCAGTTTCCCTGTGCTCTGGTTTGGCTCTACCTCCTATCATTTCTATCCTCAATGATTCATCAGTTTATATATAAATAGTTGTAGATGTAAGACCTCCAACAGAACCAAATCACAGGAATTCCTCTGTGGTGTCTTAGAAACCACACTGCTATTGTGTCCGACTTTGCAATCGTGATCTGGGTGATTTGCTGCTGAAATATCTCAGCCTTCTAGTTTCTTCTAAACTGAGACTCACTGGGACTGGACAGATGGCCCAGGTGTTAACAATAGATACTGTTCATCCAAAGGACCTGAGTTTGCTTCCCAGCAGCCAAGTTAGGTGGCTCTCAACCTCCTGTAACTTCACCTTTAGGGAACCCAAGGGTCTCTTCTGACCTCCAGCATACCAGCATATACATGACACACACACAGAAAGACATGTAAATTAAAATAAAAATAAATAATCTGAGACTTATTATCTACCTCAATTTCAAATTATTTTAAAGACTTAAGTGTAGCGAGATATATATAATACATATATATATATATGTATGTATGTATATATCTCCCATGTGTTTTAACAAGCCTTTAATAGGGAGTAGAATTCTCCCACTGCTGAAAAAAGAAGAACATCATCTCATATACTATTTGCAAAAGAAATGGCCTAGTTATCAGAGAACTAAATCAGACAACTCTAGCAAAGGGAACTCCTCCAACACAGTTCCCTGAAGACTGACGACCTCAGCCCAGAACAAAGAGTCGGCTCCTAAAGCCACGTTCTTGGCTTCTCCAAGTCACTGACTCCAGAGTTACCAGCCTTGCAAAATCTGTGTCTGGACAAGGTCACAGAGCAAAAGTTCCTTTTGTCCTTTGACCGGGGCCTCAGGGACAGTCTTGTGTCATTTGATGACCCATAGTTTCAATACCTAAGTAACTTACATTGTACAAATTTATATTTGGGACAAGCAGCATCATTTGGGGAGACATGGCAAAGTGAAAGTAGGTGCTTCAGGGAATGCCATAGAGGAAGAAGTTCATATTAACACAGTTTCAAAACCATACTACTGGTTTAAATTCTTACATCATTATTTGAATACATAGAAAATTCATTATGTATTGTATTATCCCCTTTAATATTAAAGTCTTAGATTTCTAACTTGATTGAAAATTCTATACACTTTCAATTTTACACTACCTCAGTTAGCAGCAAGACCTCACTAAAGCTACATAATCTCCAATTCTGTTTTCTCAGCAGAAAGAGTAAAATAATTCTGCTACAAGCTTAGCATTAGATGGACTCTAAGGACCTAAGCTGAGTGTAGGCACACAGAGTGCTCCTACAAATACTAATCTTATTCATCATTATCAGCTTAACTTTTCAGAAGTGCCATGATCCACTTGAAATGGCACTAACACCTCTGTATATCTCTCTCTAAAGTAATTTGAAATCTAACTGTGGTGTTTTGTCATTTCCCCAAATATATTTTACAGATGATATGTAACAATATACAATTGATTTTCTACATTCTTTCACAGATCTTTCACAAAAAATAAAATACAAGAGATTATAACATCAGCTTTTTAAGTTATAACTAAAACTAACTTGAGGGGACAGAATTTAAGCCAGACTAAGTGAACGATGAGGGGCCCACATGTGAACATTTTCCTGTGTTGCAGCATCAGACAGCACCTCTCCAGGCCCTGATGGATAGAGGCACATCTCTTCAAGGCTCACACAGATTTCACACAGGCAGATTCTTCTGGCTGATACTTGACATCAGAACCAGGGCAAATCTTGCTAAGAGTGTGGCTAAGAATATTTCACTAGCAAGAACGTCATCACAGTCGGAGGAGTCTAAGGGATTCATTGATGGTAAATGGAGGCACCTAAGGGATTTGCAGAACTAAGTTTGGCACAGTCGAGCCACTGCACCATGGTCTGACCTCACTTGACATCCGTAGAGATAAGAAAATACATAAGAAAGTGGCAGTGGAAATAGCAGAAGGGATGCTTTGATCTCTGTTTGAGGTCAAGAATTCTGGTAAGAAGGAGAAAAAAGACAATCCAGGTGTGGAGGCACATACTTGTAATCCTAGCATTAGGGAAGCAGAGACAGGCGGATTCCTAGGGGTCTCTGATCAGGTAGTTTAGCCTGTTTGACTAGCTCTATTCCATGGAAAGAAACAGTCACATAAAAAAGTAGATGACCACTGAGGAACAGCACCCAAGATTGTCCTCTGGCTTTCACGTGCACATGCAATGATATGTACATACATGATATATGCAGTGCACATTCATGAACACACATACAATGAGGGGTGGGGGGAAGCTTTTGAACAGTGCTCTTGTACCCTGTAAAGATTTGTCACTCGTATTATTTAATAAAACGCTGACTGGCCAGTAGCCAGGCAGAGAGTATGGCGGGGTGACCAGACTAAAGGAATTCTGGGAAGAGGAAAGGCAGAAAGAGTCAGTCACCAGCCAGAGGCAGAGGAAACAAGATGAGCATGCCTTACTGAGAAAAGAACCAGGTAGGACAGAAACTCGAATGCATATTCACAGAATATACTTTCTACTAGGCTAAGGATATTTTCTACAGAATTGTGGCTGCCCAATTCCCACTTGGCCAGCTGGGAGCAATTCAACAAATAAGCATCTCATCGTTTCAGGAAGAACTACGGCATGCACTCCATGGAAAATCTGAATCAACAGCAAAGTCAAAGGCAGAGTCCCATCCCAAAATGAATATTTATGATGCCAGTACCACCCAGGTTGAATTAAAAACAAACATTACAATTTGATATTAATATCCTGCCTAACAGCAATATCAAAGATCAAAATCCACCACAATACAAAACAATTAGTCAAGAATGTATTTACCTAGAGTGAGGAAATGAGACAGAGATGAGCAGTAGTCCCACAGAAGCATGGCTCCAATGAGTGCAGAAATGCAACCCAGAATGCATGCAGGG
>NC_022009.1:78644292-78657689 GCF_000317375.1 Microtus ochrogaster
TGGGGATGCTTTTTCCTGCACGTGAGAGTTCAGCCAATCAAAACCAGCCATTTTTATTAGTGTTCTAAATTCCCTTCAGCAGTCTTTACCACAATCTAAAAGCACACACTATTCACAGTAATGGAATACTACAGACTGCAAATGTATATTTCTGTACCTCTCGTAGATAGTTCTTTGGTTCAGCATAGTCTATCAAGCATGATTAAAATGTCCACAGGCAGGAACTAGAGTGATAGCTTAGCAGCTAGGACCACCAACTAGTTTTACAGAGGACCTGGATTCAGTTTCCAGGACCCACAGGATACAGGGGTTCATAGTTCCTGGGGACTAAATGATCTTTCTGACCCCCACAGGTATGAGGAATGCATGTGCTACACATACATACATACATACAGGCACACACTCAGACACAGAAAAAAATAAATATTTAAAAAGTTCAGATGGAGAAGGCTACATTTTCCAACACCAGGCTACAGCAAAAAATCCCTCCAAACAAATGTCAAAGAGGCTTGAAAGCACACAAGCTAGACTTCTGCTATCATATGTGTGCACCTTCCCATGTGTCTGTTACAGATGCTCCTTATATTTCATGTGAAGCTATCAAGAAAAGGTTACAGAGAAAGGCTATCTTCAGTTGTTGGCCTTGAATAGAAAACCCCTCTGATGTTGAAGCACTGCACTGCATTCTATAACTGTGAAAAACTCGAGTTTGAAGCTGTGTTGGGGAATAGGAACAAAAGAATTATTTTCACTGAAGCTTAGATCACCATATTACAAAACGAATCATATAATTAAACAATAAGCATTCCTCAATAGATTTATTCTCTTTGGTTTCCATGAAACAACTGGCAGTGAAAAGCGTCTTCCCCAAACCCACAGGTCTCATCATGTTATACCTGTAAGTGTTCAAAGGTTTCTCTTGTCTTTAGAAATACCAAAGGGTTCACTGTGGTTAACAGAATTAACCCCAATCTACAGTCTCATCTAGTAGAGAAGAGGCTTTCCCAACTTGCTCAAGTGGGAAGAACCTTTTCAACTTCAAAAATCACACATAGGTTCTGCTAAGAAGCCAGACTTTTAGTGTTGATCGTTTAAAAAGCATACAATTCTGAACATGAATGTGAAACACTGTTAAAACTATCCTCACCAATAGTAACAGCTACTTCTTCTATAAAAAACAATTCAGTATCTTCAAGAACATCTGACGCTGCTTGAAATATAGATATAGTGCTTTAATAATATCTTTCCACACTCAGGATTTTCAGTATTCCTTCATCCTTCCTGGAAGGTTGTCAGAGAAAATGGAGGAAAAGACTGTTGTTTTTCAAATTCCTCTGTTGTATATTCCCTCAACTCAATTTGGATCTAATGTAACATTATAGCCAATGGAAATATGAGTAACTTGGAATAGCTGTGCTTTTGATAACTGGTTGATGTGGGGGTAACTGTGAAGGCATTCTTGAAATACCATTAACATCAACAATCATCTTTAATTAAAGCAAACATTTTGGTAATGAGTGAGCCACATGCAATTCTAGGTAAAAGTCTTTATGTTTTGGAAAGTAATAATTCCTCAAAGAGAGTCAATACCTACTTTCCACGACGTATGTATCAAAAACTCATAGGACAGTCTACACAACACAATACCAGAAGACATTTTGATCCATAAACATATAAGTTTAACAGCACTTGGGATAATGCATGTCCTCATTCAGGCTCCTACAAATTAAAAATTAATAAGTATAAAGTTTAGCATAATTATTCTACCGTATTTAAATTTATTGGTCCTAAAAGCTTGAGAATAGACATTTAAGTGTAAGTGCCTTAAATATAAAGGAAGCAGCTGGGCTCTGATGAAGTAAGAAAATACAAATAATAATAATAAAAATTCCATAAAATTTTCTCCTGTGTGTGCCTATTCCCTTATAGAGAAACAAGCAATTTACGTGGTTTTCCTTTCTTCATGTCTTAGGGTTTCCATTGTTGCAACAAAACACAATGATCAGAAGGCAAATTGGGGAGGAAAGGGTTTATTTGGCTTATATTTTAGCATTGCTGTTTATCACTGAGGGAAGTTAGGACAGGAAGAGGCCATGGAGAGGAGCTGCTTACTGACTTGCTTCCAATGGCTTGCTCAGCCCACCTTCTAATAGAACCCAGGACCACCTGCTCAGGGATGGCATCATGCACCATGAGCTGGGCCCTCCTGTGGTGGTCACTAATTAAGAAAATGCCTTACAGACACAGTCTACAAGACAATACAACAGCCTACAGAATGGGAAAAGATCTTAACTAACCCCACATCAGACAGAGGTCTCATCGCCAAAATATACAAAGAACTCAAGAAATTGGTCATCAAAAGAACAAACAATCCAATTGAAAAAAATGGAGTACAGACCTAAACAGAGAACTCTTAACAGAGGAGTCTAAAATGGCTGAAGACACTTAAGGAAATGTTCAACATCCTTAGTCATTAGAGAAATGCAAATCAAAACAACTCTGAGATTCCATCTTACACCTGAAATAATGGCCAAGATCAAAAACACTAATGATAACTTATGCTGGAGAGGTTGTGGGGTAAAGGGAACACTCCTGCATTGCTGGTGGGAGTGCAAGATGATACAGCCCCTTTGGATATCAGTATGGTGATATCTCAGAAAATTAGGAAACACCCTTCCTCAAGACCCAGCAACACCACTTTTGGGTATATATCCAAAGGAGCTCAATCATGCCACAAGGACATGTGCTCAACTATGTTCATAGCAGCATTGTTTGTCATAGCCAGAACCTGGAAACAACCTAAATTCCCCTCAACCAAAGAATGGATAAAGAAAATGTGATACATTTACACAATGAAGTACTACACAATAGAAAAAAATAATAACATCTTGAAATTTGCAGGCAAATAGATGGAGCTAGAAAACACCATATTGAGTGAAGTAACCCAGACTCAGAAAGACAATTATCATATGTACTCACTCACAAGTGGTTTTTTAACATAAATCAAAGAAAACCAGCCCACAAATCACAATCCCAGAGAACCTAGATAGCAATGAGGACCCTAAGAGAAACATATATGGATCTAATCTACATGGGATATAGAAAAAGACAAGATCTCCTGAGTAAATTGGGAGCATGTGGACCTTGGGGAAAGGTTGAAGGGGAGGGGAGAGGCAGGGAGGGGAGCAGAGAAAACTGTATAGCTCAATAAAATCAATAAAAAAGAAGAAAAAAAAAAGGCCTTACAGCTGGATCTCATGGAGGCACATTTTCAAGTGAGGCTCCTTCATCTCTGATTATTCTAGTTTATGTTAGTTGACACACAAAACCAGTCAGTACACTTCACTTACACAAGTTTCTTCCCACCAACTCTTCAGGCTAGGACCAGACAGAGAAAGAGACCAGGAGTCACCATGCCCTGCAAAGGCAACCCCTAACAACATCATCATTCCACTAGAAGCAGAAGGGGGAGGGACCAGGACCCCATCCCCAGCAAGGCCACTCATAACACCCGATCTTCAGTGTCCTAGCTACCACCTTCATGAAGGAGTACCATAGGCTACCCATGGAGAGGCCAGTGTATGGGGCTTTAGGAAATAGTTAATAACCACATCACTGCAGGTTCTAAACATATATTGGAAGAAACAGAATCCTGGGATCTAGAATCTGAGTGCCAAGAACAACTGTATGCATTTATTAATATTCATGTTTTATCTTACTTTATTGACTTCATGGACAGGAATTTTCTAAGGAAAATCAAATGGGATCCAAGAGCGTAAGACACATTTCCCAGTAAGTGTCAAAATAAAGAATACTGATGAGCAAGATGGTGGTACCAAATGGTCAGAGCTTAATGTTTTGAAACTTAAGAAAACTTTTGAAGAAGTTATGACTAATTTAAAACACCTTTGCTTATTGTAATTTTTATTATGTTGTATTTTTCCTAACATACCAGCAGAATACACTATTTTGTAGGGATTCCATTGGGGATGGAACATCTTATAGAAGCAAGGTAAAACAATGAAGTGGAGAGTGTTGCAACTTAATAATTTCCCAGTCCACTCTGACAGGTTTCTGCAATGCCATCATCATTATCCCACCCTGTCCAAATCTTGGAGATAAGGAAAAATTAAAAGTGCTGGTTACAAGGTTGTCAATAACATACAATTAGGTGCCCTACACTACCCAAAGCCACTCCATGACACCTTTAGGCAGAGGTAATTAAGATAAGCAGAGAACTGAAGGGGCACCAATGGAGAAAGAACACCTCGGTCCTTCCCTGCTCCTGTTTACCCCCCCCCAGCCATATTTGACCATAAAACAGAGTGAGACTCCAAGCACTCTTCCCATATAACCGAGAATTTCCATGAAGCTCTTACTGCTTTGACAGAGTTCCTTTTTAAACTGACCTGCACTTTTATATGTCGGTCTTTCTCTTCCTCCCAGTCACTATGCTGACCAGAGCAGACCCAGGACCAATCTACCACAGGCAATGGTCATCCCCGACTGAGATGAACACATCCCAGGACAGAGAAGGGTCTCAGTGTGCTGTCGTAAATGATGTCAAATCCCATGGAATTCAGATTTGTTCTAACACAGGCAGAAATTGTGTAGAAATCCTTGAGTTGACCAGTTATCTTTAATATCTCCCTCCCTGGTCAAGGGTGGGCTGCAACTGCTCCAAAATAAAATGTCTCTTTCCTTTTAGCAACTTCTCAAGCTCTTCCTGGTGCTCCACTCCTCCTTCATGCCCATTCTGGCTACCACAGACACTGACAGCTTGCTTAACCTGCATTCCCAGTTATTAAAAGTACCTAAGAATTGACGATATAGAGTGGATAAGACCATCAACACGCACTCATGACAGTATACTCATGGGTCAATGAAGTGCATCTCAAAGTACCAGGCATACAGTGATCAATAAATTTTCATCTTCTCACATGTCAACAAATACCCTTAACTAGGCTGAACATATACAGAAAAAAAAAGTCAGACAAATGACCTTAGTGAGTTCAAAGCCAACATTAGAGAATTAAGTCAGAGTCCAATACAAAAGAAAAAAAAAAGCTCTCTTTGTAGATCTTTGTAGATCTGAGGAGGAGAGATCCTGCCACATCATCCTTTGTGATCATACAAATGCAGCCATGTTTTCTGCTGTTCTTCCTCCGTAGTAGACCGTACAGTAAAGTCACATCGATCACTCTGAAAATGTTGCTTCTATTACATGGTAGAGACTCTCATGGCCTTACGATGCGTTGCTATCATATGTAGCATAAGTAAGCATTGTTGGTTCATTACTCAAATTACTCAAATGCTAACTATTCTGCTTTGGTGAAAACACATCAGGCACTGAGTTGGCTTGACCAATACTGTTGAGGGTAAACAAACAAACAAACAAATACAATAAAAATCCTGCCTCAGTCCCAGGCCAGCCAGAATAAGGTAAGCATGGCACCCATACATCATAATGCACCATTGTGAGTCTGAAGAATGCTGTGGGGCGAGAAGGAAAACCCAGTTGGGAAAACAACCCCACCCCTGGGAACAGACACTACTGCAGGGTGGAGAGGCAAGCATGGTGGCAGGAGGGTTTCCCACCCTACCCAATCTTCAATGCTTCAAAAAACAAATGTTTAAATGGAAGCACCTGTTCAACCTTTCATCAGTGCCTCACAGGACAAGCAAACACAGCACAAGGAAATGGCTACGATTCAGGAAAGAATACCTCACATGGGTCCTCACCAAATTAGTGGCATCCTCTCTTCTACTGGGAAATTAGCAATCCATTTAAATTTAACTTTGTGTATCAAAGTGAGAAGAGCAGCACCCTACTCAGAAAGGGCTCATAGAGCTGTGTCAAACACAAGATTCTCTGCAACATAAAGACACATCCCCAGACTGACTCCAACCAGCCTGAGAGAGCTAACGCCATGTCCCTAGAATGACTCCAACCAGCCTGACAGAGCTAAAGCCATGTCCCTAGAATGACTCCAACTAGCCTGAGAGAGCTAAAGCCATGTCCCTAGAATGACTCCAACCAGCCTGAGAGAGCTAACGCCATGTCCCTAGAATGACTCTATACAGTCTTAGAGATCTCAAAACTGAAAAGCCAATGCACCACTTGTTCTAGGGGACAGCTGGTGACAATGCCCCGATCTCAAACT
This sequence comes from Microtus ochrogaster, assembly GCF_000317375.1. Lineage (NCBI taxonomy): Eukaryota > Metazoa > Chordata > Mammalia > Rodentia > Cricetidae > Microtus > Microtus ochrogaster. The sequence continues at coordinate 78,650,457 of NC_022009.1, forward strand.
CCTTGACATTAATATGCACCTAAAACTCAGGTGAGTCTTTCTCAAGGTCCTGAAAACCTTTTTGGGAACTAAGTCATCTAGAAGAACAGGCGCCTCCCGATCACCTGCACAGGAAAATGGAATTTCACTTCTCTGCCGAATAGCTGACTCCAGTGGCCTAAGCACACTTACACTTGCCAACGTTTGTGACCCACTCTCTTCCTATCCCACATCCTTCCTTCTCCCTTTAGAATGTTCAGTCACTGGGCTTATAAGGATAGAGCTTAGTCTGTCACTCTCCTGTAAGATAGTTGCTCAATAAAATATACTTTCCCTGCTTTACCTAATGTCTGGCTTTATATTTGACAGTATGAAGTGCTTTTGCTTTATAGAAAAAAATATCTTCAATGGCTACTCAAATTTTAAAATCCACATTAACAGCATAGTATAAAATTTTTCAAACAAAAAGTAGAACCAACAAATTTATTTAGTGTCCTCTTCTAAGAATTTTATAAAACTTAGCCATATATGATATGTAATGAGTCTAAGGTTCAACCTTGCAAGATCAGGGTCCCATTAATAAGGAAGAAAACATTAATTCTGTGAAAAGAAATGAAGACCACATTTATTACAATTACAATAAAACTTTCTGCCTGGCATCTCCACATAGGTCTCGTATCTCCATGTAGAACTCAACAGAGCTCATTCATCCTTTCAGTGATTGCAATTCATGCTTCAAAATAAGTAGAAACAAATGACTGGTATACTCATAAACACTCTCATACCAAAGACACTGCTAAATGCTCAATTTCCAATCTATACAGTATTTAAAAACATATTCTTGTACCTTAAGAGAGATATTTAATCATCATAATGACTACATGTAAGAAGAACTTAAAATACTCTAGGCAGAACCTAGAGTAAATATTTTATAGAATTGACATTCCTACAAACTCAAATGACTTATGAAGTTCTAAAGTTGCTTGGTGTATAAAAATTCAATGAAAAGTACAAGGTTGATTTTGTTTGTTTGTTATTTGTTTGTTTTGTTTTGCCTAATTTGCCTTTTAAATGAGGGATAATCAAGCTGCAACAGTCCTATGTCTTACTATTTCTAAAACATCAACTCACATTTGAAAAAAATCACAAGGCTTTTCACCAAGTGTGAGAAATACACACATCTGAATGACTTATTGTGTGATTAATAAATTGGCATATCATCAACTCCCTTGAGCAACAATGCAATCCTGCCAGAGAACGTTCACACGGTCTGTGGAGACAGAGCGTGCAGAAACCTGAAGCAAGCTGCTCCTACTCAGACAGAGAGCTGTCATTGCTTAACTGTTCCCCAGGAAAAGGGTGCCGCTGAGCCACATCAATTCAAAATGACTCTTATTCCTGTTCATCTGCAAGACTTTACCCACTTTTCTCAGTAGTTTAGGGGCTATGTATAAAAACAAAGATATGAAAATCCCAATGCATGTTTAACACAAATCAAATTCATTGGAAAGTAAACGAACATGATAGTCATTTCATAAGTGAACATACACACACCCATAACATGACCACTGTCTACAACACAGGAACACACACACATAATATGACCACTCATCACAACACAGGAACACATGCACACACCCATAACTCTCTACAACACAGGAACACATGCACACACAAATAACATGACCACTCATTACAACACAGAAACAGACACATAACATAACCACTCTCGACAACAGAGCAACTGAGGTTTCTCCCAATTTTCTAAACTTGTGGTGGAATGTGTGTGTGTGTGTGTGTGTGTGTGTGTGTGTGTGTGTAGAAATATGTTGACCCTCTATATAAAACTTTTATATCCATAACAATTTTGTCTGTAATTTCTTGTTTGATATTTGATCAATACATACAACATACATACATACATATATACAAACATAAAGGCACACATTCAGACACAGAAAAGTAAATAATATTGAAAAAGTTCACATATAGAACGCTACATTTTCCAATACCAGGTTATAGCAAAAGATCTCTCCAAACAAATAAATGTCAAAGAGGCTTGAAAGCACACAAGCCAGACTTCTGCTTTCAAAGCGTGTGCATCTTCACATGTGTCTGTTACAATTGCTTGATGTGGGATTCCCCACTGTATGCTGTGAATATCATTGATTAGTAAAGGAACTGCTTTGGGCCTACAGCAGAGCTATAGGGGAGCAGAGCTAGGTGGAGAAAACTGAATGCTGGGAGAAAGAAGGGCGGAGTCAGAGAGAAGCCATGAAGCCACTGAAAACAGTCGCAGAGAACTTTAGCTGGTAAGCCACAGCCACGTGGCAACATACAGATTAATAGAAATGGGTTAAATTAATATAAGAGTTGGCCAATAAGAAGCTAGAGCTAATGGGCCAAGCAGTGATTTAATTAATACAGTTTCTGTGTGATTATTTGGGGTTAAGCTAGCTGGGTGGCCTGGATGAACAAGCAGCCCTCTTCTTACAATTGCTTTTTATATTTCATGTGAAGCTGTCAGGGAAAAGCTACACAGAAAGGTTATCTTCAATTCTTTTCAAATTGCAAACAAAGATCCATGGATTCTTCACCTCAGTTCCTTGCGTCTCGTCCCATCTTCATACCCTGGCTTGGGAACCCAGGACAAGGTTGACTAGACATAAGAATCCTTGGCCTTCTTCTATCATTGCTCGGTATAAAGACATATCCCAATATTGTCTTAACATACTAAGTATGATATCTTCTTTATGTTTCTGGCATGTAATTAAAATTTAACTATGCCCTTGGTTTGCTATGAATTTATCATGATTGTATGTGACACACATCTCTTTTCTAATTATTGAAATGATACCAACACTTTTATTTAACATGGCTCTATGTTAAATTACTTTTAGGAAAGTTATTTAATAAACATTCTAATCCATTGCAGGACCTAAATGTGGTATAATCATCAATCTCTTGATATTTGAAATGCTTTCAATAATACACAATGAATAAACTGAGGACATACAGTATGATAAATAAAACAAGAACACATCAATTTAGGATGCTCTCTAAATACTTGCCTTTGGGTCTCACACATCAATCCATCAACAAATAGCTACCAACAGCCTGGCATGCCAGTACCATTCTGGGTAGTACAAATAAATCAGGAGTCAGAAAAAAAAACAACAACCACAAACTACCCCCAAATACCCTATTTAGGCTTGGGTTGAAGATGATACCCATGAATAAGCACTTTGGGCCATATCAAGACCACTATAGCAAAAGTGTATGGGAGATGGGAACTGCCTGGATGAGAAAAGAGGAGATCTCTAGACATTCACTGCAAGCTGGAACAACACCCCTAGCAATGAATCAAAGCCAAGATTGCCAAGACAGCTACATACTATAGTACGTTACTATAAACACATTAAAGCTCTGGCTTTTTCTCTTGGGGAAAAGATGAATTTGGCAAGCCTAACAGACATAGAAGAAGCAGGAGGGTTTTTTTTTTTCAAAATCTCAGCTCCTTCCAATATAATAGAAACAAAAATAATATTTATTGTGTGAACTATGGCTTTCTTTTTGCCCAGGGAGTATGCTGGAAAGAAGAGAAGAGGACTGGGTATTACTATTATAATGGTTAAAAAAGTTTTGTTACTGTTTCCCAAGGTTTGGAATTATTTTAGCAATATATAATTTACAGTACATTTCACAAGTACTTAAAAATAACTGGTTGACAATAGTCATAGAACAATCTGCATAAGGCACCTTGCAAATCTGACCCTTTATAACATCACAGAAAATTATCACATAAGCACCAAAATTTTATAACATATGAACAGAAATGTTTTCTCATTTACTCTCCAGATCACAAGCCTGCAATGACCTTTGCATGGCTGTGTCTAGCATCCATCTTGTAGAGAACTGTATTTGAGAAATGCATCCTGCATCCTACTCTAGTTAATAACTTGACCAACCTAGCTTCAGGTATGGGCAAGTTACTTTTGATTATTTAGTAGAAAGAATACCTCTTGAGCCATCACCACTGAATCAGAAAGTATGTTTTATTTTTATGAATACGTTTAAGAACAGTTAGACTCAGGACTGGAGGGGCATATTGAGGAGGCACCAGCAAAGGACTGTACACTGGAAAGAGTGGTTACTTTGGGTACTATTGTTGAAATGCCTGAGGATGAACCGTTAAGAGACTTAGCACAGGCAGCGGAAGAGTAGATGAGAGCAGAAGAAAGGCCAACTGCACTTTAGCATTTGGATCCAAAACCAAATGCCTAAATCCTCAGGTTTCCCTTATGCTATCTAAATCAGCATAAATTACCTATTTCCAATTTACACTAACAAGGCCCCAAGTGACAAACCAATTAGCTCATCAATCACATAAGTTAGCTTTAAAAGTCATGCTACCTTGATCTCTCTTCAGCAAATAGAGCAAAGTTTGACATAAATATAAAATCTTAAAAATAATTTGAATTATTATAATTTTGTTCAGGAAATCTGCATGTTGCATAGCTAAAGATTTTTACAAATTTATTGTTATATTTCAGAAGCAAAACAAGCGTACTATATTGGAATTTCTAAGATAACTGATAAGGTAAAGAGTCAAGGATGGAGTTGCGTTAGTGGCCTCAGATTGCTGTAGCTGCTAACACTAGCGCTTCCTCTGACATCAGCCAAAGGAGCAGGTGGGTACAGAAGGAAGAGTCGGAATGATGGGTCATACAAAGCACATACTCCTGTAGTAAACCCCCTGGAAAGGGCTGGCTAAGAAGCTGCTCATGAGAGGAATGTGCCCTCTTCTGGAAGGGTGAAGGAAGTGCATCTACCAGCCTGGTACTGAGGCACCATTAAAGGAAATCCCTTCAGAAGTTCACTGAACTGATCCGTCCGTGAACTCCCAGTCCAGTGGCCGTGGGAGAAATTGCCTGTGACTTCCTAACAGACATAGACTTCTGTGTGACTAATGGTGCATTGCAGCAGGCAAGTCAGAGCTATCTGATTGGCTATTGTGAAGACACTAACTTGTGTACTGTCCACGTCAAATGTTTAACAATGGCACCAGTAGAGATCCAGCGTGCACTCCGCATACAAGGGAAAGGTGGTTAAAAAGTCACTGAGAAGAAATGTCTTAATGTCGAAATTAAGTAAATAAACATGGTCGCTCATTCTTTCTGTTACCAGAGTTCAGGAAGTTAGGTGTTTTTCCCATGAATCAAAAGGTTCCCAAGTACATGATTGCTAGTAGGAAGGCAAGTGGGCGAGGAGTCAGGTTTGGGCATTTTTTCCTTTTTTATTGTGTGTGAGTTTTTAATATAAACCCAGGATGTAAAGCATTAACACAAGTCAAAACGTTTCTGTGAACAAGTTTCAACAGTTCAGCTTTATGACAGTTTTACATAAATCTCTTAAAACTTTCTGGACAATGTCGGGATTTAAGTTTTTAAAACAAGCAACTTGCTTACTGACAGCAACTTGTGGTGTTGGCAGCATGTCCGCCATGCACCCGAGCGTGTGTTTTCAATGCTGTTCTGTAAGTCTGTTATTGAAAAACATTAAACCATAAATGCTAAGAATGGAATAAAATCCAAGTATTTCAGAAATTATGGCAAATATCTATTTTCTAATTCAACAAAATATCATCTGTGAGACTTTTGGTTTAGAGTGATATTTTTACTTAGTTCCAAGATTCTTTTCAATGAAGTTGGAAAAAATCAAAAATTTCAACTGGAAGCCATTATTAGTCTACATGAAACATGACCTTTAGAGTGAATTTAGTACTCTGTCTAAATCTCTGTATGCGTTTCTCCTCTGAAACACCATAACCATCAGAAGTATTCTGTCTATGATTGAGTAAGGTGGACCTCAGTCACACTGACATCAGACTGCAAAAGCCTGCGCAAGCCAACTAAAATTCAAACAGAACAGGACTCAGAGGTGATAGTATACGATTGCATCTTTCATTTGTTGGAACCAAACCCAAAACTAAAGTCTTCAAGTTTTCATAATGTCATTAAATCCAAATCAGGATTGTCAAGGAGACAGAATTTCACAAAGCCTGTTCCAATTTTGTTTCTGAAATAAAATTTAAAAATTATAGTTTCTCTTTTTCTGCTTGTTGATGTCAGAGAGTCTATAGCAGTGAAATTAAATTTGGTGAATTCTATGGAAAAAAATCACAGCCAGCTTTTGGTATTTTGTGTTTTAAAAAATTACTGTTATTTTAAGTGTAGGGTGTTTTACCTGCATGTATATATGTGTTATATGTGCACCACATATTCATGTTACTCTCAGAGGCCAAGAGAAGGAGGCAAATCTCCTGCAGCTGAAGTTACACACAGTTGTGGAATCAAGCCCTGGGCCCTGGAAGAGCATCCAGCACCTCCAACTGCTAAACAACCTCCTAACCCACCTACTGGTCTTTATTGCCTACTCATTTCAGCCAGGAATTGCCACAGTTCACAAATAACAAAATGAGAATGTTTCCTTCTCTCTTGTCTTAGGATACATGTCTATTTTGCTTTGTGTTCCTCCCTCCCTCTCTCCCTTCCTTCCTTCTTTCTTTCTTTTTTCTTTCTTTTTTCTTTCTTCTTTCTTTCTTTCTTTCTTTCTTTCTTTCTTTCTTTCTTTCTATCTTTGTCCAATACATATTGTGGCTGAAACCAGCACCCTCAATGATGTTTCAGAAGCTTAGTGCTTGTGAGGGCCCACAGTTTTGGATCCGTTCTATCTTGACTGAAAGTCAGAGAGTTTAGACCTATTCTTACTCCTGAAGGACAAACAACAGAACATTTGACCAAAGATGTGGTTACTGGATGCTTTATTCCTCAAAGGCCAGACAGCAGGATGTTTGACAGAGTGTGATTACCAGGTGTTTTGAGATATAAGTAGGTAATTAGGCTTGCTTGTTCTTTGTATCATGGAAGTCTTGTGCCCTCCCCTTTTGGTTAGGGTATATAAAGGCTGTGAGAAATGAACTCGGGTTTTTTGCTACAGTGGTCAATGGAAGACTTCCTGACTCTACGTTCTGTCTCTTGTCTATTTCTTTCCTCGATCCACACTCCCCTTCTCAGGAATGTACAGACAAGTTGGGCTAGACCCAACAGGCTCTATGCACTCAGCCATATCTCAGAAGGACCAATAGCTACTTCTAGTGCCATCCTATGACTTCTTCAAGATGTTTGCAAAGTGCTTGGACAAGCTTAACATTTTTGATTTTTTTCTTTTTCCCCAATGCATGGGGTGGGGGGG
>NC_022009.1:78657789-78660139 GCF_000317375.1 Microtus ochrogaster
GAGAGAGAGAGAGAGAGAGAGAGAGAGAGAGAGAGAGAGAGAGAGAGAGAGAATATGCAAATAGCTTAAAAGAAGCAAAAAACATGCAGGGTGAGATGCTAAACTTAAAATATTATTGGCTAAGAAAAGCCCAAGGATAATATTGTTAAAACCTAGTGTTCTTAGTTTATTAAAACAACATCATCTAAAATCTTGTCATTGAACTGGTATTTTTTTTAATGAGATAAAAGGATCACAGCTAAGTAGGGTTGTTGTGTTTCATCTGCAGAGGCATCATGGGTAAGGGAACAGCAAAGGAAACCATGCTCGTCCTTGATAGCTGTTGACCAATAGCATTAACCCACTCATGCATACAATGTTTCCCTACTCAGCACTGTTACCCCAAAGATCAACTTCTCCACAAACAAACCATGAAGAAATTCAAACTGACCAACTAGCTGAGAAAGCTGTGGGCAGTTGCAGAGCCCCCGCCCACTGTGTTGTGTTGCAAAGACCCCGCCCACTGTGTTGTGTTGCAGAGACCCCATCCACTGTGTTGTGTTACAGAGACCCCCACACACTGTGTTGTGTTACAGAGACCCCCACACACTGTGTTGTACCACAGTCGTTTCCAGATGAAATGTTTCTCACTGTTGAAAGCACTGTCAAAAAAATCACGATGTGTAGCTGCCTGCTTCACCCCTGGATTAGCATGCTTTTGGAGAAAACAATATAATCATGCCATTCTCAGGTAAAATGGTAGATTTAGACATCATGCCTAATCATGCTTCTATGGTTCAGGATTGAACTCACCAACTGAACTTGAGGCAACTTCTCAAGGACTTTTTTCTGTATCTACTCACAGGGTGAGAAAATACAATTAAGTCTGGGCTAACACAGGATTTTCTTAAATTAAAAATAAAATGTAGACCACCCTCCCTGGAGAGACAAAATCCTTTAATTGCATCAAAATATCTATCTTAAATATGGAGTCAGAAACGTAATAAAGGGATCAGAGGATTAAAGTGGAGAATACAGCACAATTAAATGGAAGCCTACGTTAGTTGGCAAAACTTAGTCCTACTTAAAATCCAAGCGTGAACAGTTCTAATCAGAGTCTAAGACAATTCACTGATAAGCAAGCCAGAAATACCCTCTCACTGAAAAGAAACTGAACACACAATGCATAATGAGGCGCTTTAAAAACCTTTCTCTGTGTGTGTTCACCCGAATACTAGCTCGTAGCTTTACACTTAGTGACTCTACTCTTTCCACAACAGTGTATTCCCTGCCATAGCATCAAAACGTAAATTTTATTACACTTATTTATTTGCTGTGAAAAGGGGGAGAACCTTTAGGAGTTAGTTCTCTCCTTCTATCGTGTGGAATGCAGGGATTAAATGAAGGTGGGTGGCTTGGCAGAAAGTGCTTTATCCACTGAGCCAAATTTCTGGGCTCCAAATGCTTCTCAGTGATTTCTCAGCCTGTTTTGTGTAGAACCCAGGACCACCACCCCAGAAGGGGCCCCACCCCCATTGCTCTGTGCTTTTCCCCCATTGAACACTAATTAAGAAAATGCCCTACACGCTTGCCTACAGCCTTGTCCCGTGGAGGGATTTTCTTCAGTGAAGTTTTCTCCCTCAAATGACTTCAGTGCCTGTTAAACTGACATAAGACTGACAGATATACTACTTCACCTGAGTCAGAATGGCTATCCTGAAATCTGATAATACCTGGTGGGAAGGATGTGCAGAAAGAGGAACACTTTTTCACAACTGATTAGTGAAAATTAATGCAGCACTTATGGAAATAAATTGGAAGATTCCTTCAAAGTTAAAAATGGACCAGCCTGGTGTACCAAGTGTGTTACAGGACAGCTAGAGCTGTTACACAGAGAAATCCTGTCTCAGAAAAAAACCAAGTTAAAAATAGAACTACCATAAAACCCAGCTATTTTACTCCTGGGCATATATCTAGAGAACTCTACACACTACCATAGAGTTATCTGTTGTTGGTGGCTGTCCATAAATGGAAGGATAATTAAAATGTGAAATATACATATGTATGTATATATAAATATTACTATTCGGCTCAAAAGAAAAATATAATTGTGTATAGTTTAAAAGCTGAAGGGGGTCAATATATGGCATATTAAAATATACACTCATCCCGTCTATGTGGCACTCTCTAGTTGATGTGGGAATGATTTTTTATTAATAAAGAAACTGCCTAGGCCCATTTCATAGGCCAACCCTTAGGTAGACGGAGAAAACAAAACAGGATGCTGGGAAAAAGAAGCTGAGTCAGTGAGTCGCCATGGTTCCCACACTCCAGACAGATACAGGTTAAGATCATTCCTGGTAAGCCGGCT
>NC_022009.1:78662684-78670191 GCF_000317375.1 Microtus ochrogaster
ATAAAATAATAAAAATGGGTTAGATCAATATGTAAGAGCTAGCCAATAAGAGGCTAAAACTATTGGGGCCAGACAGTGTTTAAAAGAATACAGTTTCCGTGTAATTATTTCAGGGCATAAGCTAAGCTAGCCATGCGGGCGGCAGAGTGCTGGGGACGCAGCCCCGCTGCTCTTATATCAACATCTAGTCCTCTCGTTCAGTTGGTGATTAGAGTCAGCCTGAGTCCAATCTGACGAGAATGTAGAATTTATTTGAAAGGATCACAGCCAAGTAGGGTTGTTATGTGCCTCCAGCTTCCTGCCCTGTAGAGCTCCTTTCTGATTTTCTCTGGTGATGAACAGGGATGTGGAAGAACAAACCAAATAAACACTTTCCTCCCCAAATTGTTTTGGTCATGGTGTTTTATCACAGCAATAGTAACCCTGACCAAGACAGGTGGTACTCCAGAGCTGTTTTTATTTTCTTTTCCCACATGTTTAAGGATATTGAACATTTTTTGAAATAGTGTAGACAGGGACAGCTCATTTGTTTCTCACCCGACTGGACATGAATATTCTCAAAGAAACTATATTAATCACAACATTGTGTGTCCAATAACTTGTGCATATTTCTAGCTAACTCTTAGATCTTAAATTAACCCATTATTTTAATCTGTGGATCACCACAAGGCTGAGAACTATAGGTAAAATTCTGGCTGGTGGCTGACGTCTTTCTCCTTTGGCAGCTACATGGCGTCTCCCTGACTCCACCTACTTTCTCTCTATATCTCTGTTCAGATTTTCCGCCTGGCTTTACTCTACTAAGCTATTGGCCAAAACAACTTCTTTAATAACCAATGATAACAAAACATATTCATAGCATACAGAGGGGAATCCACATCAAAACAGTTACTGGCCATTTGTGTACCTACAAAATTTGCTGGAAAATGGATAGACAAAGAATGAATGTAAGCAATGTCCCAATGAGTGCAGAGAGAAAAAAAAAATGTATTCCTTCCTATGTGGAACCTAGCCAATAATATATAGGTATGTATGTGTTGGGAAATTTCTAGGAAATCAGATCACTCTGAATGATATGTCTACCTTCAGTAAATGCTTCAGAGGTCCCTACGGAAGATCACCAGCCATCAGTCATGGTTTCCTTGTATGCCTACTTCTGACTTACAACTAATTTTAGAAAATGCTTTCCCAGCCTCTAGGACTCAATGCTACTGGGTTATATGCTTTAAAGCAATAGATCTCAACTTTCTCAAAGGAGACATCATTATATTACAGGAATTAGTTTGCGATAATTCAGACCTCATGAATATGACCGAAGGATTATAGTTGCCTATAAATATATGCATTCTGCATTGATAAAATGTTCTAAAATCAATTCTTAAATTGTGGCATGGTATGAGAAAATAATGAAGTTCCATAAAGGCATATGACAGGAATATTTTGTGTAGTTATTGAGTAACTACAATTTTTATATTTTGAAACATTGGTATTTAATTCTCAGTCTATTCAAAGAACACATATTTAACATTATTTTTATGATTTTTGTGGTATTTGTACTTCAATACTGAAACGTGTTTTTAACTTGTTGAGTTGAACAAAGCAGATTATCTATAATCCACAAATTTGAGATAATATACTTAAGTTTTTGTTAATAACAATCTCCAAGCTTTTCAACGAGCTCTCAAGTTATTCTCCCTATCAGTTCCCTAAGCATGTGGGACTATAGTCCTTTACTAATACTAGCGGCAAGTTCCTGTGATTTTTCTCCTAACTTCTAAGGCCTCTAAACCTAGTATAACCATATGTACAGCAGGCCCCTGTAGGACTTCCTCACTTCCTACACAGAGGCCATCCTGCATCATGTGATTTGGCTTGGCAGTCAAGTAAACACTACCATGACCTTCTTGTCAACTCTTCTAACATATTCTGTCTATCAATCATATCAAATAGTCTATAGCTAAGTCTTCTCTATAAATGTGATAGGAGGTATGGAGGAACTAAGGGAGAGAGGGGGAGAGAGAGAGAATGTGTTTATTAGCACAAACCTGTATATTATGTTAAAATATATACCATTGTAATTGCAAATTTTATTCATCTCCCAAGCTGTGAACCCCACAAGGATTGAAGGCCACTCTGAAACTCCACCTTGCGCTCAGTGTGGTGGGTGTCTGCAGTAGGTAGTAGTAATTCAGTTAGCAAGCTGGGTAACTGGAATCGGGATGAAGGGAAAGAGTCAAAGGAAAATTGAAAATCCCAAGTTTGAATTGAACCACATGAAGCTTCAATGATGTAGAATGCCTTTGAGGGCTGTTTGGAATGCATGACTTACATTTAAAACACTTATTTTTATTAGTGTGTTTAATTTAAACTTGTTATCTAAGAGGACATAGGTATTTATAGTTTAGACAAAAATTTAAGTGACTTGAAAATCATCACAGGGTTGAAAATCAAAAGCATAAAATTTTGGATGAATATGCTCATTTTACTATTCTCTACTTTTTTAAAACTCATATGCAACTTACCTGTCTCCTCAGTAAAGTATAAAATTAAAAAGTAGTGCTACCACTACACTGTGTCAAACTCAGCTTTACTCACTGAAAGTAATCGCAAACAAAATGTAAAATTCAGTTTCTATCTTTTGGTTTTCTACACTCCACTGTACCTACCGAGCTGTTACCAGTGTACTCACATGGCTAGTGAGAAAACACACATATGCACTTAAGAATACTTGCATTTTTAAATGCATTCATAGGTATATTAATGATGTTTTTCATATTTACATATTTATAGACTTATTTCATTTGTGAATACCTGAATTTACATGGAGACACCAATAAATTAGCACACAGTCCATTGTGTTAAACTTTACTGGTATTGTGGTTGGCAGAATCTGATGTGGCCTCCAACAGTCGCCAACACCCAGTGTCTATGCCTATGTGTTACACCCTGCCTGAGTGAGGGCGGGGTCTGGGAACTTGCCTCCTATCTACAGTGGGTTGTTGCTCAGTTATGAAGGTTAGGAAGAGTGGGAGTTTTCTCTTGTTGGGAGTCTCCTTCCCTTGCTCTGCTGTTATAAGACCCTCTGTGAAATGGTCCTGATAGAAGGAAGGACTGAATTCCCAGTGCAGCAGACCACAGCGGATGCAGGGAACACACAGACCACAGCAGATGCAGGGAACACTGATGGATCATTTCTAAGAGGACCTAGGGTAGCTGCAAACTGACAGTTTGACCCAGACACTGACGGTCACCAGCAGCTGAGGTGAAACTGCTCTCAGGCTTACCACACTGGTTATACAGTAAATGACGAAGAAATACATTCCCAGAGGAATGCGTTTAAGAATCTTCCACATTGCACTTCCTGAGAGAATACATCTTTTCATGTTCATACATAACCTATTCCTTTTCATAAAAAATGAATGTAACCAACCAATGTGTCCAATACTGAATTTCATTTGGATGTGCCCCAAGAAGCTCATCTTATTGCTGTTTTTCGAGTTTATCAAGTGAGCCAAGCAAACTCCTAGAAAAGACAAACTTGAAGACATTATTTTTATGTCCTTCATGTTTTCCCAAATGACTAACTCTAAATTAAAAAAAAGCCCAAGTAATACTAATGAGTGAAAAATATTTCATCTAAAAAGCATCCCACATCCAGAAAAAAAAATGGGGGAAGGAGTCTAATTCCTCTGAACAGGGCTTGTGGGTTCCTGTAAACAGATTTGGGGTTGCATGTTTGCGGGGTGCGTGGTTTGGTTGTGTACAGTGGAAACAGCCATCTGTTCACTCCATTACCAAGTTCAATTCCAAGTAACAGCTCACTGAAGACAACAGAGGCTGACCTCCTCCAATCTCCTTTTATGTTTGGGTTTGTTTGTCTGTTTCATGTCTGTCAGCATGTAGACATATATATATCTACCCTATGAATAATTCTTTCCCCTGAAGGATGATACCAAATGCCACTTCAGGAGAGAACACAAATTCAGTCTTTGGACAAAGAGATATCTCAGAGATGTTGGTGTTGCTTTGTATTTCCTAAAAAGGGCACCTGCAGGCACCACAAAGATTCAGAACCCAGGATGTTTCTAGGTATCCTTCAGATGCACACAAGACTTTCCAAACAGATAACAAAGGATGATGGCATTTAACCCACCAAAGACAGTGATCTGATAGATTTCCGATGCAAGACTTATTTACATAATTTCATTTAATTTAAGGCTGTTACATGCTTCAATTTTTAGTTTCATATTTTGTTTGGGGAATTTTTAAGCCTTTCGTATGTCACTCACAAGTAATCACTAAACAAATATGTCCAGATCTGCTTTATTAGCTTCGTTTCTAGTGTATGACTTCCTTACCTGTAGCAACGTTAAAAGTTGGAATTCAGAAGCAGAGCCAGGGGGATGGACCCTAAACTCCAACCTTCAGTTCCTTTCTGCAGCTCTCCCAACTGGCACAGCGCTTTCCAGTGTTCCCAACCATGAAAGTGCTCACAAGCTCAGGTGTTCCTCTCTAGACTCCCACTGCCTCTGCTCAAAACCAACAGAAGACTGCTGAGCAGGAAGAAATAAAATCTCAAACATCTGTAGACTAAATTGCAAGCACCCTGCTATGTTGAGACGATCCCTTGTTGTGACGTCTAAGAGAAAAGAAGCACTCCCTCTCTAAACTATACTAAAGTATATACTAACTCGGAGACAACTTTTATCAGTGAAGTAAAGAAAATTAGTGCACTGAAACTCATGGTCATAAAACAAAAAGGGCAAAACCCAACTAGATTCAGGTTTCAGATCTAACCTGCATGAGAGTGAAACCTGCAGACTGTCACTTGGCAGAGCAGGCACACTGGCAGCTCTCCATCTCTTCCACCCACATTTGACTCTGTCTGGTGGTTTATCTGATGGGTTGAGATGGGGCCTCACTGTATAAATCAGGCTGCTCTCAACTCAGTCTTCCTGCCTTGTCTCATAAGCGCTGGAACTATGAGCAAGTTCTACCATGGCTAGCTTCACACAATGCTTCTGAGGTCTAAATTTTACAAACACAGCATATGGGACTTAAAATCTTGACATATGTTGTCAAACACTATACGGCTGTTTCTTTAGCAGAGAAGCAAACAGACATTGATTCACCAAACCAGTCAGATTTTCATTAAACTCTTTAACCTGGAGACCATATGTTTGCTTCTACCTCAAGTGCCTGAGGTTTCAAAATAGACGTACAGAGTAGAAAACTACAGGACTTGTGTTTATAGAACTTAAAAGCTTTATTATAGTTCACATATAAAAATTATAGATAATGCATACTTTAAAATATTTACATTAAGAATTACTATAAAATACTTTAAACATCAATAAAATAGCTGTTCTTGGCTTAAAACATTCATGCCTTAGATATTAGATCTCAATAAATTCTTAATTATATCAGACAGAGATTTTCAGATAATCAGAACACGTTCCTCCAGTAAAATTTTATATTTTACAACTTAGTGACTGCCATAGCATAGTTGGCTTAAAAATAATAAAGAGTAAGGTTTTGTTTTTTAAGACAGTGTTTCACTCCCTTGATCCTCTTACTCCAGACTCCCACGTGATGGGCTTACCAGTTTGCACTACCATCCTGGAAAAGTACCTGAAAGACTTTACATGCTGTTTCTCCACCCTACCATGGGTAGCTTATAGAAACCTGGCTTTGAGGGTCTCTGCTCAGTCACACAGATCTGTCTGAGAGCAAGCAGCGAATTCCAGATGCTTCTTCTGTTTTCAAGCAAAAACATTCTCCAACCAGGGAATTCTCTCAGGTACAGAGACTTGTAGATAACCTACTTGCACCTGAGCCTGAAAGCACACAGAGCATGCTGGGTATTGCAATAGTGTATTAAGGCTGCTAAATTCAGGATATAAAAATCTCAAGATATCCAGTTAAATTCAAACTGCATATAAGCGACTTATAACGCACGTATGAGCCATTTGGGAACACATCAAATACCCAGGATTATTGATGGCTCTGGAATTACAGCTAACAAGGCAGGGGATGCTTTACCCGACAGCTCTACTCTTGACTTTTCTCCTGATGTGAGTCATGGAGCCCGGAAGATTCCAGGGATTGGATATGCTCTTTCTCTCTTCCATTTTGAGCTTTGCCTAAATGAATTCTACGTTACATCTGCATAATGTGGTGTTAGCAGTATTCATTCATGATTCCATTGCAAACATGGAAAAATGATTTACTTATAATCCCTACCATATTTGTATACTCTCACCAAAGATTATAGTGTGTTGAGTAGAAAATATTCCTGACCAGGAACAGAGACTCAAGTTTTCTCTACCAGTTATCTGCCTTTGAGCAAGAACATGTATCTCTTTACAGGTCCAACATCTCAGATTTCCAGGATCCTATGCAGACTAAAATGTACCACAAGTAACCGAGGTCGTGGTTACAAATTTCAGAAACAACGCTTCTAGCTATGTCATGTTGAAGAACACTGGAGCCTATACTGCCTATACGATGCTCTTGACATTTTAAGGACTCACTTGCAGAGACAAGCTAATGTCAGTCTTACCTTGTCATCCTCCTTCCTCAGACTTCCGCATAGTGCTGCAAATGCCCACCATGCCTGGATTGATGACGATCATTACGTTTAAATAAAGTTTATCTATTTAAAAATATACCTGCATGTAAATGACAAACCTAAGATAATTTCACAAATTGTAGGTGTACACAAAAATACATTATTTTGTTGCTTTGCCCACATATAAATTTTAAATATTTATTTGTATTTTTACACACATGTGCAAACATGTCTGTGTGTGCGTACAGATCCCTTGGAGTTGGCATTACAGGTGTTTATCCCTTGTCCAACATGAATGTTAGAAACCAAACTCAGGTCCATTGCAAGAGGAACACTGAGCCATCTCTATCTCTTCTACCCACGTGTAACTTTAAATGTCTGTAAATACCTGGAAAGTCAGCAATTTATTCAATTTATTTCAGATCAGTCCAAAATCAACTGTCAGACTTACTAAATCATCTAAATGAGAACTCAAAAATAATATAAAGTAGTCACAGGTCTGATGACCTATGATCTAGACCTGTCTATGTCTAGATTAGTCTACGTATGCCAAAAATGTAATTCCAACTTCTCTCTGAGGTTCTGATGGAAATCCCACTCCTTCACACAGAGATAGTAGAGGCAACCATGTTGCCTCCCATTAATTAAGTTGCTGCTACCAGCATAATCACAGATGCCTTTCTCTAGTTGAATGCTGTGCTCTGTCAGAATACAGATGCCCGGCACGCATTGCAAGTGCATAAATAACACGGAAGGGAGAAAGCACTTCATCACCAGTGTTATGAGAATGACACAATGTCAAGACATTTCAGATTTGCCGTTAGGCATGGGTCGAAATGCTACAGGATTTGCCATAAAATCGAGGACTTTAGTTATATCTGAAGTTTAAATTCCAATTCAGAACATACTTACAAACTTATCTGGAGTATTTTTTTT
>NC_022009.1:78670901-78681216 GCF_000317375.1 Microtus ochrogaster
TTTTTTTTTTGCTTACTAAATCTGGAAATCCTATGTGGGCTACCTTACCTTACCTTGGTATTTGCCAGCTTATACATTTCCTTTTTGGTTTCATTTCATTAATTTTTTTTTGAGAATTTCATACATGAACACTGTATTTACACCATTTACCCCTCCCTTTCTCCTCTCCAGCTCCTCATATGCCTCCTACTCCCTCTCAAATTCATGTCTTCTTCTTAACCGTTGTTACATATGTATATATGTATGTACACACATGTACACATACAACGTCTTCTGAGAACACAACCTACCGAGGCCTTTCAGTGTCGCTCCTATGTATATATGTTTAGGGCTGACTATTTATGGTTGGATAAACTATCAGGGAACTCCTCCCTGAAAAAAACTGACTTTCCCTCTCTCAGCAGCCAATGCTGTTCTTTATCTAAAGGTGGGAACATGTGAAATTCCCCCATCCCCACTGCTATGTCAGCTGTTGGTAGCATTACTCAGGCAGCCATATTGTTGTAATTTTGTGGGCACAGCTTTCCTGCCATATCAAGAAGACACTATCTAGCAGTAGGTACACTGGTCCTCTGGCTCTTAGAATCTTTCTTCCCTGTCTTCCACAATTTTCCTGAGCCTTAGGTATAGAGGTTACATTATAGATATATCTACTGTGGCCAAACTTGCCAACTGTCTTTTGGGACTTAAGGCCTTATTAATATGAGGACATTCATGTCTGACACTGTAAATCTAGTTGGTTACCTGTGGCTGGACCAGTCATGGACCCTAGAGGCAACCTACCATTGCCATTCTCATAAATCTAGCCACCTATCTGTGGGTGGAGTAATCATGGACCTACAGACAATCTACTGTGGCCATTCTACTAAACAAATGTAATCTCTAACTGTAAATTACCCACAGGTAAATGTAGCTTCACCCCTCATTAAATAAGTTTGCCTTTGTAACTGATGTACATTATTACAGAGATCCATAATTGGTCAAACCACAGAGCTTACTGCTGCACACTGCACCAACCCCCCGCCCCCGTGTCTGCGCTCTGTGCACTGGCACCCAGTTCGCAAGCTTCGGGCAAGGGGGCTGGAGATTAAAATACAGACACACACAGACAGAGATACAGCAACACGGGTCATCCTTGAATTCCCCAAGAATGCCCCTTTATTGTGTTCAGGGGCAGATTATATAGAGATAGCCATGCCCCAGCCAAACCCACCAGAAACCACTCTCCTGCCATCAGGAACTCCTGAAGGTCTCATGCTCAGAGCAGCTGTAGGCACTCAGATCAGGGGATTACAAGAAATTCAGGATCTGGGGTCTCACTGCTCCCAACAGCTTACATTTTTTCTCTAAAACACTTGGTTTTTTATCATCCTATAGT
The DNA here is from genome assembly GCF_000317375.1 of Microtus ochrogaster. Classification (NCBI taxonomy): domain Eukaryota; kingdom Metazoa; phylum Chordata; class Mammalia; order Rodentia; family Cricetidae; genus Microtus; species Microtus ochrogaster. The sequence continues at coordinate 78,672,280 of NC_022009.1, forward strand.
TGAGAGGTTAGACCCATTACAGCCCATGAGAGATGAGAAGGTCTAGGTGTGTGTGTTTGTGTGTGTGTGTGTGTGTGTGTGTGTGTGTGTGTGCGCATATGTATGAGCATGTACAGGAGTGTATGCAAGCTCTCCAGAGTATAGCACACATGTGGAGGACAGAGAGGACAATTTCAAGTACCGGTTCTTTCCTTTGACCTTGCAAGAGACATTGTCTTTTGTTTATCACTGTGTGTGCCAGGGAAGCTGGCATAAAAGTTTCTGGAGAATCTCCTGTCTTCACCTCCATTTATCATTAAGAGCATCATGGTTGCAGACCCACCCTGCAGCACTAGCTTTTTACACAGAGTCTTGGCATTGCAACTCAGCTTCTCACTCTTACGTGCACAAGTTTTTCCTAGTGAACCCTCTCTCCAGGTCCTGACACCATTCTGCAAACATCACGCCTTTCATACCTTTGAGTAGTTTAGGAGAAGTCCACTTAATAAAACATTCCTCTTCTTCATGTCCTCCGCCAAACTCCTAATCCACATCAGGCTCTCCATCTTTGAAGCAAGTGGAGCTAAGGTGAGGTCACAGCAGTGCACCTGAGGACACAAGCACAGCATGGCTCTCGTTAGCCTTCCCTTGGAGAGAATTAAAACCCAGCTGCTGTAGTCTGCTAGCTTTGTTAATTCATGCGAATAAAGTCCAATGTCTTCTAGACAATAAACACCTAATAAGTGAATGACTCCTCCTTTATGAATATGAAATAAAGGCTCGATGAGAATACATTGAAAAATATAAAACGTTACCATTATTGGCAAATCATACCAGTTTCATAAAAACACAATTCCAATAGTTGTTTAACTAATGGTCTATAACAGATTCATTATTTCATAACCTATAAAAAGCTAATAAAATTAATGGAAGTAACTTTGTATAGTATTTTAGAATATCTGACATTTCTAATAAATAATTATCTATGTCTATAATAAACCCCAAGCAATTTTTTATGGAACATTGCTTTATGAGATGTCAGTATTCTGAAAAATATGAAATATTGGTAAGGGAGGACTCAGTTTTCTTTAAAGGGCCTGTCACTGGGAGTTTGACCATGCTCCAATGAACAATGAGTATTTGGGCAACACAAAATGGATTTGTTGTATATTTTTTCTTTAGGAAGGAAGCACGATGGTAGAAAGATGGACTTGGGAGGAATGGAAAATGAGTGTCACTGGAGTGCATTGTGAGAAATTCTCAAATAATCAATAAAAAAGAACATGTTGGAAAAATAAAAACACTTTAATTGAAATTTAAAGGATCACAGAGAGATCCTTCCTTAATTCTACAAATTATTGGTCCAGTTTTTCAGAAGATAATTTAGTTTTTTGTTTATTGAGACAGGGATCCTCTATGCAGTCCTTGTTTTCCTCGAACTCATTCTGTACAAATGAGTTGGCCATGAAATCATAGAGAGCCATCTGCGTCTAGCTCCTGAGTGCTGGAATTAAAGGCATGCACTACCACTGCCTGGGCCAAGATAATTTATTAAGTGGAAACATCACACAGTCCTATTATAGGAAAAAGCCTAAATCAGTAGTTCTTAACCGGGTTTACAACTCCCTTTGAGTCAAATGACCTTTCCACAGGGGTCATTTAAGACCATTGGAAAACACAAATATTTATATTATGAATGTAGCAAAACTACAGTTAAAAAGTAGCAATGAAATAATTTTATAGTTGGGAGTCATCACAACATGAGGAACTGTATTAAAGGGTTGCAACATTCGGAAGGTTGAGAACCATCAGCCTAAATGATGCAAAGAACAGGAATAAAAGTGTGTGTTCTTTTGAAAGACCCAATTTAAAGTAATTTTCAGAATCAGTAATTTCTCTATTACATATGCAGACAACCAGCAACACTTTAATGTGGACCCTACCCTTATGCACTACAGAAACGGCCCTTCTGCCCCGGTCTCCCACATGGAGGTACACTGCATAGCAGACATACATTTTATTGTGTTTTTTTCTATAGCATACAGCAATGAGGTTTTCTACCCCAACATTGCATTTTCCTTCTCCAGGGAAAAATATTTATAAGAAAGTCTTTATTATTTCTTTCACTGCTGGAGATTAAGTCTAGGGCCCCACACATGGCTAGCCTGCAAACACTTATTGAGTTATGCTCGCTTTAAAGACAATGGTTTTAATAGACATTAGTTCAATAGTGATCCAATAACAATGAGCTAGTCATTAAACATAGTTAATTAAAAATATGTACATACAGTTATTTCCTTTTTGAAATTTAAAATGACAAAAGTCCAACTGTATGTCAAAGAAATAACTTTAAATGACATTTCACAAAGAAACTAAAAGAAAAAGAGCAAGAAAATAAAGGTTGTTCAAGAAAATTAAAAGTAGAAAGGCTTTCCAATGAGTTAGCCAGCTGACAGTGCAGGATAGGAGGATGTGACCCTGGAACCCTGGGCTCTCCTTTTCCTATCTCTGCTTCCAGAAAAGTCATACAGGCAGAACTTCAGCTGTCTTAGCTCCTGTCTAGTGAGCTACAGCATTGCCAGAGATGAGAGTGCACTATAAATACTAGACGTTCAGCCAATGGAGTTTAACTTGTAAATCAGTGTTTAGAACCCAAGTCCTCCCTCAATGCCCACCAGCTACAGCAAGAGATATTGGCTCCTATTTAGAAGTCCTATAAAGATGGCTCACCAACCATATTAAAGTTGATAAACTGAACAGACTCGTTTATATCATTGATCAAACTACATCTACAAAGTCTCCTTTCTATAGATTTGCATCATCCAAGTGAGCGGGACTTGCTGGTGATAGGCTTGCAAACACAGCAAGCTAACTTACCAAACTCTACTCAGCTGCACAAATTACAGTCTCGGACAGAACCAAAGTCAGGGGGTTGACTAGCAGGTCCTAAACTGATGGAGGAAGGTCATTGGTTAAATAAAAAGAAACTGCTTGGCCCTCATTGGTTAGAAGATAGGTGGGAGGAGTAAACAGAACAGAACGCTGGGAGGAAGAGGAAGTAAGCTCAGAGACTCGACAGCTCTCCTCTCGGGGGCAGAGGCCTCAGAGAGACACGATGCTCCACTCTTGCGGGCAGAGGTGAGGGCTCTGCTCTCTGAGGCACACGCGATGAAGCTCCGACCCAGGATGGACGTAGGCTAGAATCTCCCTGGTAAGCTAGCTTGTGGGCTACAGCAGATTATTAGAGATGGGCTAGTCCAGGTGTGAGAGTTAGCCTAAAAGAGGTTAGATAGAAATGGGCCAAGCAGTGCTTAAAAGAATACAGTGTCCATGTAATTATTTCAGGGCATAAGCTAGCCAGGTGGCCAGGGTGCGGCTGGGGTGCAGGGGACGCAGCCCCGCCACTCCTATTTCAACAAATGGCGCCCAACGTGGGGCTCGAACCCACGACCCTGAGATTAAGAGTCTCATGCTCTACCAACAGCTCTCACCTCTGCCCGCAAGAGTGGAGCATCGTGTCTCTCTGATGCGTCTGCCCCTGAGAGGAGAGCTGTCGAGTCTGAGCTCATTTCCTCTTCCTCCCAGCGTTCTGTTCTGTTTACTCCTCCCACCTATCTTCTAACCAATGAGGGCCAAGCAGTTTCTTTTTATTTAACCAATGACCTTCCTCCATCACTAAACCATCACATCTGAAAGACCACTCCTGTATGATGCTTCAGGCTTCAAGGTACAATTAAACCCTTAAATATGTGTAAGTCCCAGTAACATATAAATACCAAAAAATGCTGTTGGCTTGCCATGGTCTTACCACAGCCCGGGTTCAAGTCCTAAAATGCGGAACTGGCATGCACAAAAGAAATGAAATAGTTAGTGTCCAACCGCCAGCTGAGTCACAAACAAGAGGCTGGCCGCAAACAGCTTGAGTCATCTTTATTTATGCATCAAAACAAGCATGCTTTCCCACCCTCCAGCACTAACTTCTGCTAAAAACAAATAAGTCAAATTTGTTTCTTCCCAACATTTACATGAAAACAACTTTTAAACCAAAAAGAACAGTCAGCATTTTGCTAGCTTGGCTAAAGACTGAGCCAGGCACATCTTGTCCTTACAAAGCTGAAAAATGATAACCATAGGAATACGTTTTCAAGAACTACAATATCATTCAAAACTTAACAAAGCATGTTTATAGAAATGTGGGTGGTTTCCCATCAACTGATTTTATACAGTTAGCTTATACTTCTTTAATGGTCCATTAATATTTACTGCCTCTCATTCTGTCAGAACTGAGTAAGAACAGTTCCCAGGCTCTGGAGTGGCACTTGGTATTTCTAGATAGGAAACCTGAGAAGTATCAGTTCCCAAAGAATTTGAGTGAAAAATACTTGAGAAAAAAATGGGATTTTCAGAAATGATCATATCTGCCCATGTGTGACTGACAAACTGACCCTAAAAACCACCAAGAGAAGCATCAACATTGAGAGAGAATAGAGCATACAGACTCATGGTTCCAGTGGTATTCTGCTCCGTCCTGAGGTCCACTAGCTTTAGCCAAGTGAAAGACTGTCTCCAGTGGGCTCTGCCTCGTGGAAACCCATGGGACGAGCACTCATATGCTGATCCGAAGCTAGGCTACGTGACTCCCAACGTCAGCTAACACGTCACTCACAATCAATGCGTCTGGAGTCCTTAGCTTTTAGAATGAAGGACCTGGCTAATATGATTGCTCACCCATTTAAGTATATAAAGAGTAGCTTTTTCTTTAGTATAAATCTTACAAAATAATTTTCACGTTTTTTTAAATCTCACACTGAAGAGGCGGGAGTGATCCTGAAGGAGGATATTCTCAAGTAGTGACCACATAAAAGTGCTTTAATTCAAATTATAGCTGCATAGGTACTTAAAGTGCAGAAATGAGAAAGAGTGGGAAAGCTGATAACCTTACTAGAGGAAAGATGGCAGTCACAATGAAAACAGAGCTCTCTATAGAAAAGCTACCTGGAAGTCGACACAGCAGGAAATACACCTGCCAGGGTCGGATGCTCCTCTCTGGATGTCTGATCTGGGATCAGGTGCAGTTTTAGTTTGCCTGGGAGAACAGAGATGGAATCTGCTTGCCTCTAGACAAGCATATACTGAGGGCATGCTTCCTTTTTTTTTTTTAAGGTTATAATTCCTGGGTTTACTTGGAAAACTTGCCTGTGAGCTGATGTCACTTCCACACCAGCCAATACCAACACACACTTAACCAACACAGAGATAAAAACTATTCTTACAGAACACGCATTGTAGCTAAAACATGATGGTTGGAATCAAGGATGTGGTACAGCTGTCTCTAGAGCTGCTGTTGATTCGTGAGATGTATCACCTGGAACTAGAAGATTCTTGTTCCAACCACGGTTCTATAAAATGAAGCAGGCCCAATGGCTAAGACATTACATAACAAAACGTACGTGAAAGGTTCTGGTCCCAACCTTGAATATTTTACTCCATGCTGAGCATTGTGCTGCTTATAAAACAAACTTTTTTAAAAACACAGATATATATCATTAGATTAATAAAATTTAAGCATGAAAAATAGGCTGCAACTCAATATTCATTTACCAGATGCAAAATCCTGATGGTATTTTAAAGATGAGGACAATATCCAATAGATGTTCTCACTAATAGCATAATCTAATAAGCAATTTTATATTTATTTAGCATCATAGTGCGTGTGTGGAGTCTAAGGACACCTGGCAAGAGTTCATTCTCTCTCTCCACCACGTGAGTTCCAGGGATCAAACTCATAATTGTTGATCTGTACTATCAGTGTCTATTCAAAAAGCCTTCTGCTGTGCCAATGAGTTCAAGGTTATTCCCGATTTTCTCTTCTATCAGCTTCAGTGCATCTGGTTTTATGTTGAGGTCTTTGGTCCATTTGGACTTGAGTTTTATGCAGGATGATACTATGGATTTATTTAAACTCTTTTCCATGTAAATATCAAACTGGACTAGCACCATTTGTTGATGATGCAGTTCTTTTTCCACTATATATTTCTGCCTTCATTATCAAAAATCAGAAGGCCATAGGTTTGTGAATTTACATCTGGGTCCATTCAATGTCTATTTTTATGCAATACAATGCAGAGAAAGAAGTACATATCCCATAAGCTTGGGTATGCTGTGTGTTCATTTTCCCTGAATTCTAGAAAATCTTTAACTCTTTATTTTTGTCTTAGCCCATTTTTCAATTAGTTGAGGGATACTCAACTCTGTGACTTGGTAAACTTTCTGTTGTTTCTGTGGCTATTGATTCCAAGTTTTAATCCTTGGTAGTCTGACAGGATGCAGGGGTTATTTCATTTTAATTGTATTGTGTCTGAGTATGTGGCCAGTTTTGGAGAAAGTTTCATGAGGTACAGAGAAGAACATATATTCTTTGTGTATGGGTGAAATGTTCTGTTAAAATCTGTTATGTCCATTTGGTTTATAATGTCTGGTAGGTCCAGTATTTCTGTTTAGTTTTTGTATGGATGACCTGCCTATTACTGAAGGTGGATATTGATATTTTGTACTATCAGTATGTTAGGGTCAATATGTTATTTAAACTTAGTAGTGTTTCCCTTACAATCTTGGATATGCTTGTGTTTGGAGCATAGAATTTATGAACTGAAATGTCACCTTGGTAGATTTTTTCCTTTGATGAGTATGTTTCCCTATAAATGGCTACCCCAGCTTGCTTTTTAGACCCATTTGCTTAGAATATCTTTTTTCAACTCTTTCCCTGAGGTAATATCTCTGATACTGAAGTGTGTTTCTTGGATACAGAAGAAAGATGAAACATGTTTTTGCATCCATTTTGTTAGCCTATGTCTTTGTATTGAGAAATTGACATCATTGACAGTGAGAGATATCAACGACCAGTGATTATTAATTCCTGTTATTTTCATGGTGTTGGTGGTAGTGGTGGAGAGAGAGACAGAGAATCGTTTTTTTTTTTCTGGTCTGAGATAAATTATTTGCTGTTTTAATGGGTATAGTTAACCTCCATAAGTTTGAGTTTTACTTCTAGTACTTTCTGTAGGTCATGATTTATAGATATATATTGTTTAAACTTGGTTTTATCATGGAATATCTTAATTTTTCCATATATGATTGATGTTGTGGTAGATATGGTAGTCTGGACTCTATCTGTGGTCTCTTATAGTCTACAGGATATAGGACCAGTCCCTTCTGGCTTATAAAGTCTCCTTTGGCAAATCGAATATAAAGGTCTGCCTTTATATGTAACTTGAAATTTTCTTTTCACAGCTTTTAATATCCTTTATTATGTGTGTTTATTGTTTTGATTATTATGTGGTGAGGGGACTTTCATTTCTGGTCCAATCTATTTGGTGTTCTGCATGTTTCTTGTACCGTTACAGGTTAGAAAAATTTTCTTTAGGTTAGAAAAAAATTCTCCTATTATTTTGCTGGAAGTATTTTCTATGCCTTTAAGCTATATTTTGTTTACTTCCTCTATGCCCATTATTCCAAGCTGTGTTCTGTTTGTAGTATCCCAGATTTCCTGGACATTTTGTGCTAGTATTTTTAAACATAATGTTTTATTTTGACTGATGAATCCCTTTCTTATATCAGTCTTCAATGCCTCTTCAATCTTTTATATTCTGTTGGTTAAGGTTGCCTCTCTAGTTCCTGTTCAAAGTCTTACATTTTTCATGCCAGAATTCCCTCAGTTTGTATTTTCTTTATTGATTCTATTTCCATGTTCAGGTCTTGGACAGTTCTATTTATTTCTTTCCATTGTTTGTGTTTTCCTGGATTTCCTTAAGGGATTCATTTATTTCCTCTTCAATTTTCAGATAGGCAGTTTTAAGGTCTTTTTCCTTGTACTTCAGTTATGTTGGGAGAATCAGGTTCTGTTGTGCTGGGATAGCTTGGCTATGGTGGTGACATATTGTCCTTGTTGTTACTGATTCTATTCTTATGCTAGTGTCTAGGCATTTGTGTTTGGGGTGATTATGGGTCTAGGTGCCCTCACCAGAGTTGCCTACTGAGTTCTACTTGAACATTCTAAGCTCTCTTCAGCCCATTTCCAGTTCCAAACATTTCTGAATGACATCATTTGGTGTGATAGCCATGCCCTCACCTCCTACCATCAATTGTTGGTGTTGCTTCCCTTTAAGGACATATCAGCATAAGCAACTTGCTTGTAAGGGGCATAAGGGGCAGAGGCTTCTGGCACATGGGTTTGGAAAGCTTGGTTCACAAGCTGCTGGCTCTACTCTTCTGGGTCTGACCACAGGCTGTGCACCAAGGCACACCAATGGCCTAACTTCCTTCAACTGACCTCAGCAACTCCACGCTAAGTTAACCAACTTTTAACCCACGAGCCTCTGATGGGTACCCAGATGGAACTGCTGTGCACACGGTTGTGGCTGACAGTGGGTGCGGCTGACCTGGTCTGCACACAATGTATGGCTGACTGTGTGCAGCTGGCCCGGCCTGGCCTGTACACAGTGTATGGCTGAGGTGTGCGGCTGACCCAGCCTGCAACATAGCTATTTGTGAAGAGAATCTGGAACTTGCCTGAGAGACTCTCACTGGACAGGGATGACCTGCCAGTTCCCCATACAAAGAAGCTAATTTTATACAAAGGACTTCAGTTATAAGAATGTTCTAGAATGAGAATGTTCTATTAAATTATTTTAAGATCCCTTTTACTTCTAATGATATAGGTTTCAATTACTCGAAAAGGGCAAGTACTGGCATTACTCAGGCACCTTGTGGTAAGGCAGATTGACTGCCAGGCTCCCGCTGAACTGGGGATAATGTCTTTATGACAACCGACTCTCACACTGCTCAGAGGATTAGAGGGGATCATTTGTTTTTAAAAAGAGGATGGTGACTCATTTTTTCAACCACTCAGTGAGTGTCTGTTATGACTAATGCTGACAATAATTACATTAATAATATGCA